>NC_088407.1:1207500-1385000 GCF_034236695.1 Oncorhynchus nerka | reverse complement strand
CACGCCTCAGCAACCACAGCTAATGAAGTCACTGAAACCCTTAACAAGGAGTTGCAGTCTGTTTTGGACTGGGTGGCCAGTAATAAACTGGTCCTGAACGTCTCTAAAACTAAGAGCATTGTATTTGGTACAAATAATTCCTTCTGAATCTGGTAATGCATGGTGTGGCTGGTGAACAAGTTGAGGAGACTAAATTACTTGGTGTTACCTTAGATTATAAACTGTCAGGGTCAAAACATATAGATTCAATGGTTGTATTGATGGGGAGAGGTCTGTCCGTAATAAAGAGTTGCTCTGCTTTTTTGACACCACACTCCAAAAAGCCAATTCTGCAGGCTCTAGTTTCGTCTGATCTTGATTATTGACATGCCCCCAGACATGCCACCAGGGGTCTTTTCACAGTCCCCAAATCCAGAACAAATTCAAGGAAGCATACAGTAATATATTATTAACTTCCTTCCATCTCATATTGCTCAAATAAACAGCAAACCTGGTTTCAAAAAACAGATAAAGCAACACCTCACGGCACAACGCCTCTCCTCTATTGGACCTAGAAAGTTTGTGTGTATGTATTGATATGTAGGATATGCCTTTAAAAAAAAATGTATGTAGTTGAGCTGTTCTTGTCTATTGATGGTCTGTACTATGTCATTCTGTATTATGTTTCATGTTTTGTGTTGGACCCCAGGAAGAGTAGCTGCTGCTTTTGCAACAGCTAATGGGGATCCTAATAAAATACCAAAAATACCAATCAGACACGAACCCAACACTGGCTTTTCTATAGAATTTATTTCAATAATTTATAGCTTATTTACAACAAGCAATTTGATTTACTGAAATAAACAGTTCATTACTTCTCTCTGTTACAGGATAATACATTATTATTATTATTATTATTATTAAATATAGTGGTAAACAGGGTCTCTGAGGAGGCACCCTATTCCCTACGTAGTGCACTGAGCCCTATGGGGACCTGGTCTAAAGTAGTGCACTATAAAGGGAACGGGCTGCCATTTGGGATGTTAACTGTCTTATCCCCAATAATACTAGACTGTCAATTCCATCTCTACAAAACGTGTGTGTGATATGGACAGACCTTTCTTAGATCCTGATATATCCTAAACCCACTGGACCAAGTCTGTAACCATGACGACCACACCAAGGACATCCGTACCCATGACGACCCAACAGTATCACCGTTGACTTCCAGGATAGAGGTTGGTCTGTGAGGAACTCTGGTTAGCGTCCAGTCCAGACAGACAGACAGCAGGGGGCTCTGGGTAGTAGAGTCCAGCCCTGATACACAGCAAGGGGTTGTGGGTAGTGTAGTCCTGACAGACAGCAGGTTATTGGTAGTGTAGTCCAGTCCAGTCATAACAACAGAGGGTTGTGGGTAGTACAGTCCATAGTCCTGACAGACAGCAGGGAATTGAGGGTAGTGTAGTCCTGACAGAAAAGCAGGGGGTTGTGGGTAGTGTGGTCCAGAGTCCTGACAGACAGCAGGGGGTTGTGGGTAGGGTGGTCCCAAGTCCTGACAGACAGCAGGGGCTTGTGGGTAGTGTGGTCCCAAGTCCTGACAGACAGCAGGGGCTTGTGGGTAGTGTAGTCCAGAGTACTGACAGACAGCCGGGGGTTGTGGGTAGTGTAGTCCAGTGGTAGGTGTTTGCCCTGAATAGGTGATTTGAGCCCCATAGATTGATTACAGTCAGATATGTCTCTATGTACAAAACAACCTACATAGAATAAATAAGTCAATGCACAACTATAAACACTCTCTGTTCCTTAATTCTCTCTCTCTCTCCCTCACACACACACACACACACACACACACACACACACACACACACACACACACACACGTTATATCACAAAAGGTCTTTGAGTGTAATTTCTAGTTTGATAGAAATATAAATGTACTAGTCTGTCTCAAATAGTCTGATATACTGACACTCGTCTGCAGTTTCAAAAAGTAGTGCACTCCCTACCAGTCTGCAGTGTAGTAGTGTAAAAACTCTCTAGCTCTCTCTCTAACCTCTCACTCCCTAGGGAATAGGGTGCCATTTAGGATGCAGAGATCCCAGTCTGTTATGTAGTACTGCAGAGATACCAGTCTGTAAATAGTACTGCAGAAATACCAGTCTGTAATGTAGTACTGCAGAGATACCAGTCTGTAATGTAGTACTGCAGAGATACCAGTCTGTAATGTAGTACTACAGAGATACCAGTCTGTAATGTAGTACTGCAGAGATACCAGTCTGTAATGTAGTACTGCAGAGATACCAGTCTGTAAATAGTACTGCAGAGATACCAGTCTGTAAATAGTACTGCAGAGATACCAGTCTGTAAATAGTACTGCAGAGATACCAGTCTGTAAATAGTACTGCAGAGATACCAGTCTGTAAATAGTACTACAGAGAAACCAGTCTGTAAATAGTACTGCAGAGATACCAGTCTGTAAATAGTACTACAGAGAAACCAGTCTGTAAATAGTACTGCAGAGATACCAGCCTGTAGTACTGCAGAGATACCAGCCGGTAGTACTGCAGAGATACCAGCCTGTAGTACTGCAGAGATCCCAGTCTGTAAATAGTACTACAGATATACCAGTCTGTAAATAGTACTGCAGAGATACCAGTCTGTAAATAGTACTGCAGAGATACCAGTCTGTAAATAGTACTACAGAGAAACCAGTCTGTAAATAGTACTGCAGAGATACCAGCCTGTAGTACTGCAGAGATACCAGCCGGTAGTACTGCAGAGATACCAGCCTGTAGTACTGCAGAGATCCCAGTCTGTAAATAGTACTACAGAGATACCAGTCTGTAAATAGTACTGCAGAGATACCAGTCTGTAAATAGTACTACAGAGAAACCAGTCTGTAATGTAGTACTGCAGAGATACCAGCCTGTAGTACTGCAGAGATACCAGACTGTAGTACCGCAGAGATACCAGTCTGTGAATAGTACTATAGAGATACCAGTCTGTAAATAGTACTGCAGAGATACCAATCTGTAAATAGACCTGCAGAGATACCAGTCTGTAAATAGTACTGCAGAGATACCAGTCTGTAAATAGTACTGCAGAGATACCAGTCTGTAATGTAGTTCTACAGAGATACCAGTCTGTTATGTAGTACTACAGAGATACCAGTCTGTAAATAGTACTGCAGAGATACCAGTCTGTAAATAGTACTGCAGATTACCAGTCTGTAATGTAGTACTACAGAGATACCATTCTGTAATGTAGTACTGCAGAGATACCAGTCTGTAGATAGTACTGCAGATTACCAGTCTGTAAATAGTACTGCAGAGATACCAGTCTGTAAATAGTACTACAGAGATACCAGTCTGTAATGTAGTACTGCAGATTACCAGTCTGTAAATAGTACTGCAGATTACCAGTCTGTAAATAGTACTACAGAGATACCAGTCTGTAATGTAGTACTACAGAGATACCAGTCTGTAATGTAGTACTGCAGATTACCAGTCTGTAATGTAGTACTGCAGAGATACCAGTCTGTTATGTAGTACTACAGAGATACCAGTCTGTAATGTAGTACTACAGAGATACCAGTCTGTAATGTAGTACTGCAGAGATACCAGTCTGTTATGTAGTACTACAGAGATACCAGTCTGTAATGTAGTACTACAGAGATACCAGTCTGTAATGTAGTACTGCAGAGATACCAGTCTGTAAATAGTACTGCAGATTACCAGTCTGTAATGTAGTACTGCAGAGATACCAGTCTGTATAATAGTACTGCAGAGATACCAGTCTGTAATGTAGTACTGCAGAGATACCAGTCTGTAATGTAGTACTGCAGAGATACCAGTCTGTACTGTAGTACTAGAGATACCAGTCTGTAATGTAGTACTACAGAGATACCAGTCTGTAATGTAGTACTACAGAGATACCAGTCTGTAATGTAGTACTAGAGAGATACCAGTCTGTAAATAGTACTACAGAGATACCAGTCTGTAATGTAGTACTACAGAGATACCAGTCTGTAATGTAGTACTATAGAGATACCAGTCTGTAATGTAGTACTATAGAGATACCAGTCTGTAATGTAGTACTATAGAGATACCAGTCTGTAATGTAGTACTACAGAGATACCAGTCTGTAATGTAGTACTACAGAGATACCAGTCTGTAATGTAGTACTATAGAGATACCAGTCTGTAATGTAGTACTATAGAGATACCAGTCTGTAATGTAGTACTAGAGATACCAGTCTGTAATGTAGTACTACAGAGATACCAGTCTGTAAATAGTACTATAGAGATACCAGTCTGTAATGTAGTACTATAGAGATACCAGTCTGTAATGTAGTACTACAGAGATACCAGTCTGTAATGTAGTACTATAGAGATACCAGTCTGTAATGTAGTACTAGAGATACCAGTCTGTAATGTAGTACTACAGAGATACCAGTCTGTAAATAGTACTATAGAGATACCAGTCTGTAATGTAGTACTACAGAGATACCAGTCTGTAAATAGTACTATAGAGATACCAGTCTGTAATGTAGTACTATAGAGATACCAGTCTGTAATGTAGTACTATAGAGATACCAGTCTGTAATGTAGTACTACAGAGATACCAGTCTGTACTGTAGTACTATAGAGATACCAGTCTGTAATGTAGTACTATAGAGATACCAGTCTGTAATGTAGTACTACAGAGATACCAGTTTGTAATGTAGTACTATAGAGATACCAGTCTGTAATGTAGTACTAGAGATACCAGTCTGTAATGTAGTACTACAGAGATACCAGTCTGTAAATAGTACTATAGAGATACCAGTCTGTAATGTAGTACTACAGAGATACCAGTCTGTAAATAGTACTATAGAGATACCAGTCTGTAATGTAGTACTATAGAGATACCAGTCTGTAATGTAGTACTACAGAGATACCAGTCTGTAAATAGTACTGCAGAGATACCAGTCTGTAATGTAGTACTACAGAGATACCAGTCTGTTATGTAGTACTGCAGAGATACCAGTCTGTTATGTAGTACTGCAGAGATACCAGTCTGTTATGTAGTACTGCAGAGATACCAGTCTGTAATGTAGTACTATAGAGATACCAGTCTGTACTGTAGTACTGCAGAGATACCAGTCTGTAATGTAGTACTATAGAGATACCAGTCTGTAATGTAGTACTATAGAGATACCAGTCTGTTATGTAGTACTATAGAGATACCAGTCTGTACTGTAGTACTGCAGAGATACCAGTCTGTAATGTAGTACTACAGAGATACCAGTCTGTAATGTAGTACTAGAGATACCAGTCTGTAATGTAGTACTGCAGAGATACCAGTCTGTAATGTAGTACTACATCTGAATCTTTTTTTACATATATTTTTTGTGATGTCTTTCTCTCCTTTCTCCCTCCACTTCTCTTCCTGCTGCAGTCACTCCAGTCTCGTCTCCTCTTTCACCTCGTCTCTCTTCACTTTCAGAGTCCCATTCCGTTAGAAAACAATTCTTTATAGATCCGGAGGAGAGAGAGAGAAATTATTATGTAGGGAGGAGAGAGGGGATGGGAGAGAAAGCGTCTGTTTCTCTCCCTCTCTTGGTTCTGTGGTGAGCCTTACAGTGTCTCTCCATCTCTCCTTCTGTCCCTCTCTCTCCTTCTGGTTGCTGTGAGATGGTATCCACGGTAGTTGTGGTGACAGTATCCGAAGCAACAGTAGTCAAGGTGATAATCTCAGAGGCCTTGTACAACCCATCTTCTCAACTCTCCTCTCTTCTCTTCTCACCTCCTCTCTCTTTTCCTCTTATCTCAACTCTCCTCTCTTCTCTCCTCCTCTCTTTTCTCCTCTTATCTCAACTCTCCTCTCTTCTCTTCTCTCCTCTCTTTTTTCCTCTTATCTCAACTCTCCTCTCTTCCTCTCTCTTTTCCTCTTATCTCAACTCTCCTCTCTTCTCTTCTCTCCTCTCTCTCTTATCTCAACTCTCCTCTCCTCTCTCTTTTCCTCTTCTCTCCTCAACTCTCCTCCTCTCTCTTTTCCTCAACTCTCTTCTCTTCTCTCCTACTCTCTCTTTTCCTCTTATCTCAACTCTCCTCTCTTCTCTTCTCTCCTCTCTCTTTTCCTCTTATCTCAACTCTCCTCTCTTCTCTCCTCCTCTCTCTTTTCCTCTTATCTCAACTCTCCTCTCTTCTCTTCTCTCCTCTCTCTTTTCCTCTCATCTCAACTCTCCTCTCTTCTCTCCTCCTCTCTCTTTTCCTCTTATCTCAACTCTCCTCTCCTCTCCTCTCTCTTTTCCTCAACTCTCTTCTCTTCTCTTCTCTCCTCCTCTCTTTTTTTCCTCAACTCTCCTCTCTTTTCCTCTTCTCTCCTCAACTCAACTCTCCTCTCTTCTCTCCTAATATCTCCTCTCCTCTCCTCTCTTCTCATCTCCTCAACTCTCCTCTAATCTCCTCTATAGTGTTTCCCTAGATGGTGTCCATATATAGGCTCCTCTCCTCTGCTCCTCTCCTCTCTTTTATAGTCTTTCTCTTGATTGTATCCATATGTAGGGTCCACTCTGCTCTTCGATCACAGTCTTCACCATGTGATAAACGTCTTCAAAACTCTCCCCTTCCACAATAGCTACACACAGAGGGTCAGAGACAGAGACAGGGTTAGAAAGAGAGAGAGAGAGAGAGAGAGAGAGAGAGAGAGAGAGAGACAGAGACAGGGTTAGAAAGAGAGAGAGAGAGAGAGAGAGAGAGAGAGAGAGAGAGAGAGAGAGAGAGAGAATGTGTGCGCATTGATGTGTGTGTGTAACATTAACATGTGTGTGTGTGTGTGTGTAACATTAACGTGTGTGTGTGTGTGTGTGTGTGTGTGTGGTGTGTGTAGCATTAACGTGTGTGTGTGTATGTGTGTGGTGTGTGTGTGTGTGTTACCTGAGAAGCATTCTATAAAGTCTTGTTCCAGTTTGACAGCTCTGTCCAGAGCCTTTCTGGCCTGGTCCTCTGTCAGACGCTTGTTCAGGTCACTGTAACACACAGATGTATCAACAATCATGTCCAGGTCACTGTAACACACAGATGTTCAGGTCACTGTAACACACAGATATTCCAACACTCATGTCCAGGTCACTGTAACACACAGATATTCCAACACTCATGTCCAGGTCACTGTAACACACAGATGTCCAGGTCACTGTAACACACAGATGTCCAGGTCACTGTAACACACAGATATTCCAACACTCATGTCCAGGTCACTGTAACACACAGATGTATCAACACTCATGTCCAGGTCACTGTAACACACAGATGTCCAGGTCACTGTAACACACAGATGTCCAGGTCACTGTAACACACAGATGTATCAACACTCATGTCCAGGTCACTGTAACACACAGATATTCCAACACTCATGTCCAGGTCACTGTAACACACAGATGTCCAGGTCACTGTAACACACAGATGTATCAACACTCATGTCCAGGTCACTGTAACACACAGATGTATCAACACTCATGTCCAGGTCACTGTAACACACAGATATTCCAACACTCATGTCCAGGTCACTGTAACACACAGATATTCCAACACTCATGTCCAGGTCACTGTAACACACAGATGTCCAGGTCACTGTAACACACAGATGTATCAACCCTCATGTCCAGGTCACTGTAACACACAGATGTTCAGGTCACTGTAACACACAGATATTCCAACACTCATGTCCAGGTCACTGTAACACACAGATGTTCAGGTCACTGTAACACACAGATATTCCAACACTCATGTCCAGGTCACTGTAACACACAGATGTTCAGGTCACTGTAACACACAGATATTCCATCACTCATGTTCAGGTCACTGTAACACACAGATGTATCAACACTCATGTCCAGGTCACTGTAACACACAGATGTTCAGGTCACTGTAACACACAGATATTCCAACACTCATGTCCAGGTCACTGTAACACACAGATGTCCAGGTCACTGTAACACACAGATGTCCAGGTCACTGTAACACACAGATATTCCAACACTCATGTCCAGGTCACTGTAACACACAGATGTCCAGGTCACTGTAACACACAGATGTATCAACACTCATGTCCAGGTCACTGTAACACACAGATGTCCAGGTCACTGTAACACACAGATGTATCAACACTCATGTCCAGGTCACTGTAACACACAGATGTCCAGGTCACTGTAACACACAGATGTCCAGGTCACTGTAACACACAGATATTCCAACACTCATGTCCAGGTCACTGTAACACACAGATGTTCAGGTCACTGTAACACACAGATGTCCAGGTCACTGTAACACACAGATATTCCAACACTCATGGTCACAACACACAGATGTTCAGGTCACTGTAACACACAGATGTCCAGGTCACTGTAACACCACAGATGTCCAGGTCACTGTAACTGTAACACAGATATTCCAACACTCATGTCCAGGTCACTGTAACACAGATGTCCAGGTCACTGTAACACACAGATGTCCAGGTCACTGTAACACACAGATATTCCAACACTCATGTCCAGGTCACTGTAACACACAGATGTCCAGGTCACTGTAACACACAGATGTCCAGGTCACTGTAACACACAGATATTCCAACACTCATGTCCAGGTCACTGTAACACACAGATGTCCAGGTCACTGTAACACACAGATGTTCAGGTCACTGTAACACACAGATATTCCATCACTCATGTCCAGGTCACTGTAACACACAGATGTCCAGGTCACTGTAACACACAGATGTCCAGGTCACTGTAACACACAGATATTCCATCACTCATGTCCAGGTCACTGTAACACACAGATGTCCAGGTCACTGTAACACACAGATATTCCATCACTCATGTCCAGGTCACTGTAACACACAGATATTCCATCACTCATGTCCAGGTCACTGTAACACACAGATATTCCATCACTCATGTCCAGGTCACTGTAACACACAGATGTCCAGGTCACTGTAACACACAGATGTCCAGGTCACTGTAACACACAGATATTCCAACACTCATGTCCAGGTCACTGTAACACACAGATGTCCAGGTCACTGTAACACACAGATGTCCAGGTCACTGTAACACACAGATATTCCATCACTCATGTCCAGGTCACTGTAACACACAGATGTCCAGGTCACTGTAACACACAGATGTCCAGGTCACTGTAACACACAGATGTCCAGGTCACTGTAACACACAGATGTCCAGGTCACTGTAACACACAGATGTCCAGGTCACTGTAACACACAGATGTCCAGGTCACTGTAACACACAGATATTCCATCACTCATGTCCAGGTCACTGTAACACACAGATGTCCAGGTCACTGTAACACACAGATATTCCACTGTAACACACAGATATTCCATCACTCATGTCCAGGTCACTGTAACACACAGATGTCCAGGTCACTGTAACACACAGATGTCCAGGTCACTGTAACACACAGATATTCCATCACTCATGTCCAGATCATCTAACACACAACAGAAAGAAAGTCCAAGGTGATTCAACTGTAAATAATGTCCAGGTCACTGTAACACACAGATGTCCAGACTGTCACTGCACAATGCCTCACAGTCCAGGTAAATTAAGATGTCCAGGTCAACTGTAACACAAGATAACCCCTGAATCTGTAACACACAGATATTCCAACACTACAGGCACTGATGTAGTTAACAGATTATTTTGTGATCATCTAAAGAGAACCCACTCCCTCAACAGAAAGAAAGGAAGAGTGATTCAACTTGAAGTATTTTAATAATGAATCACAACTGTTGTTTCCATAGAGACCTCTAGTGTCCAGACTGTAACTGCACAATGCCTGACAGGAAGGAATTAAATTAATCCAAGCTAAACTTAAAAAAGATAACCCCTGAATCTGCTCAACAATTTACCACACACACAGGCACTATTAGATTAACAGATTATTTTCCAGTGATCTTGGTCTGAGGAAGAGAACCCACTCCCTCCTATTTACAGTATATTTTCCAGTGATCTTGGTCTGATGAAGATAACCCACTCCCTCCTATTTACAGTATATTTTCCAGTGATCTTGGTCTGAGGAAGACAACCCACTCCCTCCTATTTACAGTATATTTTCCAGTGATCTTGGTCTGATGAAGATAACCCACTCCCTCCTACTTACAGTATATTTTCCAGTGATCTTGGTCTGAGGAAGAGAACCCACTCCCTCCTACTTACAGTATATTTTCCAGTGATCTTGGTCTGATGAAGAGAACCCACTCCCTCCTACTTACAGTATATTTTCCAGTGATCTTGGTCTGAGGAAGAGAACCCACTCCCTCCTATTTACAGTATATTTTCCAGTGATCTTGGTCTGAGGAAGAGAACCCACTCCCTCCTACTTACAGTATATTTTCCAGTGATCTTGGTCTGAGGAAGAGAACCCACTCCCTCCTATTTACAGTATATTTTCCAGTGATCTTGGTCTGAGGAAGAGAACCCACTCCCTCCTATTTACAGTATATTTTCCAGTGATCTTGGTCTGATGAAGATAACCCACTCCCTCCTATTTACAGTATATTTTCCAGTGATCTTGGTCTGATGAAGAGAACCCACTCCCTCCTACTTACAGTATATTTTCCAGTGATCTTGGTCTGAGGAAGAGAACCCACTCCCTCCTACTTACAGTATATTTTCCAGTGATCTTGGTCTGAGGAAGAGAACCCACTCCCTCCTATTTACAGTATATTTTCCAGTGATCTTGGTCTGAGGAAGAGAACCCACTCCCTCCTATTTACAGTATATTTTCCAGTGATCTTGGTCTGAGGAAGAGAACCCACTCCCTCCTACTTACAGTATATTTTCCAGTGATCTTGGTCTGAGGAAGAGAACCCACTCCCTCCTACTTACAGTATATTTTCCAGTGATCTTGGTCTGATGAAGAGAACCCACTCCCTCCTACTTACAGTATATTTTCCAGTGATCTTGGTCTGAGGAAGAGAACCCACTCCCTCCTACTTACAGTATATTTTCCAGTGATCTTGGTCTGATGAAGACAGCAATAGGATGAAGCTGAGCTGCCTGTAGTCTCCTCACTGCATTAGCTGATACATCTAAGATACAGTGTTTCCCCATCTGTGCACACAAACACACACCTGGTTAATCAATAGTGCAGAACATACACAATAGAATACTTTACACATTAAAGGACCAAATAGTTAAAGGGTCTCTCTCTCTCACACACACACCTGGTTAATCAATAGTGCAGAACATACACAATAGAATACTTTACACATTAAAGGACCAAATAGTTAAAGGGTCTCTCACACACACACACACACACACACACACACACACACACACACACACACACACACACACACACACACACACACACACACACACACACACACACACACACACACACACACACACACGTACACTCCCTCCCCTTACCTGCTCTGCGACCATGCGGACACTCTGAACGCTGGTTCCATACAGGTGACTGTTGTATTGACCCGCCTCTATGAAGTGATGTGATTGGATGTCCTTCTCCATCTGTTCCCTTGACGACACAAAGTGGTAGTCCCGCCCATCCACCTCATACTCCCTCTGGGGCCGCGTCGTGTCTACACACACACACGTTTATGTTACACACACATTTATGTTACACACACACACACACACGTTTATGTTACACACACACACACACACACACACACACACACACACACACACACACACACACACACACACACACACACACACACACACATCTATGTTACACACACACACACACATTTATGTTACACACACACACACACATTTATGTTACACACACACACACGTTTATGTTACACACACACACACACACACACACACATTTATGTTACACACACACACACACACGTTAATGTTACACACACACACGTTTATGTTACACACACACACACACACACATTTATGTTACACACACACACACACACGCTTATGTTACACACACACACACACACACAGACGGACACATGTTCTGTGTTAGGACACTATTTCAGATAACGTTTTTAAAGTGTAGTTTAATTGTAAATAGTATATTGTTGATTGTTTATTTGGGACACAAACTATATGACGATCTACTAATTAAGATTATCCCACCAACGGGACATTAAAAGCTGTAACATCTTATGTTTCACCGAGACGTGGATGAACGACTATTAAGATTATCCCACCAACGGGACATTAAAAGCTGTAACATCTTATGTTTCACCGAGACGTGGATGAACGACTATTAAGATTATCCCACCAACGGGACATTAAAAGCTGTAACATCTTATGTTTCACCGAGACGGGATGACCGACTGATTAAGATTATCCCACCAACGGACATTAAAAGCTGTAACATCTTATGTTTCACCAAGAGAGTGGATGATCTGTATTATAGAGTATATAAATTTTCCCTGTACCTAGAACAGATACGCTACCTCTGGTATATAATGGGTGGAGGTGTGTGTCTATTTGTCAATACCTATATGGTGATTTTCCTGCACCGGAGAACAGAGACCAAACTCTGGTAAGACGAAACTGGAGAGTGTGGTCTATTTGTCATTCAGCTGGTGATTTTCCATAGGACCGGCAGAAATGATAGGCCTCTGGTAAGACTGAGAGAGAGTGGAGGAGTGTGTCTATTTGTCAATAACAGCTGGTGATTTTCCATGCACCGGCAGAACAGAGACACTACCTCTGGTAAGACGAGGGGTGGAGGTGTGTGTCTATTTGTCAATAACAGCTGGTGATTTTCCATGCACCGGCAGAACAGAGACGCTACCTCTGGTAAGACGAGGGGTGGAGGTGTGTGTCTATTTGTCAATAACAGCTGATGATTTTCCCTGCACCGGCAGAACAGAGACGCTACCTCTGGTAAGACGAGGGGTGGAGGTGTGTGTCTATTTGTCAATAACAGCTGGTGATTTTCCATGCACCGGCAGAACAGAGACACTACCTCTGGTAAGACGAGGAGTGGGGGTCTATTTGTCAATAACAGCTGGTGCACGATGTCTAATATTAAAGAAGTCTAGAGGTATTGCCCGTCTGAGGTAGAGTACCTTATGATAAGCTGTAGACCACACTATCTACCAAGAGAGTTTTCATCTGTATTATAGTAGTATATAAATATATAATAGTACCTATAATATATAGTACCTATAAATATATAATGGGTCAATAGTAGTACCTATAGTAGTACCTATTTGTCTATAATGGGTCTATAGTAGTACCTATGTGTATATAATGGGTCAATAGTAGTACCTACATGTATATAGTACCTATGTGTATATAATGGGTCAATAGTAGTAACTACATGTATATAGTACCTATGTGTATATAACTGGGTCTTTAGTAGGACCTAGTATATATAATAGGCCTCACATAGTGGACCTATGGAGATAATGGGTTGGTAGTAGTACCTAGGTTATATCACTCTGTCTTTAGTAGGACCCAGTATAATGATAGGCCTCATCATAGTGGACTGGATGACAGATATAATGGGTTAGAGGTCACTCTGTCTTTAATGGGACGGTAGTATAATGATAGGCCTCATATAGTGGACTGGAGAGACAGATATAGAGAGAGTAGTTATGTGTCATAATGGGTCTTTAGTAGGACCTAGTATAATAATAGGCCTCACATAGTGGACTATGTGTATACAGTAGAGTAGTACCTATGTTATATCATCTGTCTTTAGTAGTACCTAGTATAATGATAGTAGTACCTCATATAATGGGTCGGTAGTAGTACCTATGTGTATATAATGGGTCGGTAGTAGTACCTATGTGTATATAATGGGTCAATAGTAGTACCTATGTGTATACAGTACCTGTAGTAGTACCTATATTTGATAGTAATACTCACGTGGAACACAGGAACCAAACTTGTCAGGAAACTCAGAGAGAAGATCATCATTCACTCTGTCTTTAGTAGGACCCAGTATAATGATAGGCCTCACATAGTGGACTGGAGAGACAGAGAGAGAGAGAGAGGTTAGAGGTCACTCTGTCTTTAGTAGGACCCAGTATAATGATAGGCCTCACATAGTGGACTGGAGAGACAGAGAGAGAGAGAGAGAGGTTAGAGGTCACTCTGTCTTTAGTAGGACCCAGTATAATGATAGGCCTCACATAGTGGACTGGAGAGACAGAGAGAGAGAGAGAGAGAGTTAGAGGTCACTCTGTCTTTAGTAGGACCCAGTATAATGATAGGCCTCACATAGTGGACTGGAGAGAGAGAGAGAGAGAGTTAGAGGTCACTCAGGGCCCTCTTTTAGTAGGATCCAGTATAATGATCCCAGGGCCTTCCTCCCAGGGACTGGAGGACAGAGAGAGAGGCAAACCCAGGGACTTCCTCCCAGGTACTTCCTCCCAGGGACCCAGGGCATTACTCCCAGGGACTCAGGGCCTTCCTCCCAGGGACCCAGGGCCTTACTCCCAGGCAAACCCAGGGACTTCCTTTAGGGACCCAGGGCCTATAAAACCCAGGGACTTCCTGGAGGCAAACAGAGAGAGAGAGAGAGGGACCCAGGGATAACTGTATTTCTCTCTCTCATTGAAAAGTGAAAGACTAAAGTTACAGGTCACATCTGTCTTTAGTAGGACCAGTATAAGAATGCCTGGAATAGAAAACTGAAACAAAAATTCAATATAGCTTAATACAATCAGGGACCCAGGGCCTTACTCCCAGGCAAACCCAGGGACTTCCTCCCAGGGCCTTCCTCCCAGGGACCCAGGGCCTTACTCCCAGGCAAACCCAGGGACTTCCTCCCAGGTACTTCCTCCCAGGGACCCAGGGCATTACTCCCAGGGACTCAGGGCCTTCCTCCCAGGGACCCAGGGCCTTACTCCCAGGCAAACCCAGGGACTTCCTCCCAGGGACTTCCAGGGCCTTACAAACCCAGGGACTTCCTCCCAGGCAAACCAGGTACTTCCTCCCAGGGACCCAGGGTCTTACTCCCAGGCAAACCCAGGGACTTCCTCCCAGGGACTTCCTCCCAGGGCCTTCCTCCCAGGGACCCAGGGCCTTACTCCCAGGGCCTTCCTCCCAGGGACCCAGGGACTTCCTCCCAGGGCCTTCCTCCCAGGGACCCAGGGTCTTACTCCCAGGCAAACCCAGGGACTTCCTCCCAGGGCCTTCCTCCCAGGGACCCAGGGCCTTACTCCCAGGCAAACCCAGGGACTTCCTCCCAGGTACTTCCTCGCAGGGACCCAGGGCATTACTCCCAGGGACCCAGGGCCTTCCTCCCAGGGACCCAGGGCCTTACTCCCAGGCAAACCCAGGGACTTCCTCCCAGGCAAACCAGGGACTTCCTCCCAGGGACTTCCTCCCAGGCAAACCCAGGGACTTCCTCCCAGGCAAACCAGGTACTTCCTCCCAGGGACCCAGGGCCTTACTCCCAGGCAAACCCAGGGACTTCCTCCCAGGCAAACCAGGTACTTCCTCCCAGGGACCCAGGGCCTTACTCCCAGGGACCCAGGGCCTTACTCCCAGGCAAACCCAGGGACTTCCTCCCAGGCAAACCCGGGGACTTCCTCCCAGGGCCTTACTCCCAGGGACCCAGGGCCTTTCTCCCAGGCAAACTCAGGGCCTTCCTCCCAAGGCCTTACTCCCAGGGACCCAGGAACATGAGATGTGTCGCGCTGCATGAAGCAAATGGTGGTCACAGCACATACTGACTGTTTTTTTAAAGGTCTTTTATAATTATTATTTAACCTTTATTTAACTAGGCAAGTTAGTAAAGAACAAATTCTTATTTTCAATGACGGCCTAGGAACAGTGGGTTAACTGCCTTGTTCAGTGGCAGAACAACAGATTTGTACCTTGTCAGCTCAGGGATTCGATCTAGAAACCTTTCGGTTACTGGCCCAATACTCTAACCACTAGGCTACCTGCTGGTTATTGGCCCAACACTCTAACCACTAGGCTACCTGCTGGTTACTGGCCCAACACTCTAACCACTAGGCTACCTGCTGCTTCCTGGCCCAACGCTCTAACCACTAGGCTACCTGCTGGTTACTGGCCCAACGCTCTAACCACTAGGTTACCTGCTGGTTATTGGCCCAACACTCTAACCACTAGGCTACCTGCCGGTTACTAGCCCAACACTCTAACCACTAGGCTACCTGCTGGTTACTGGCCCAACACTCTAACCACTAGGCTACCTGCTGGTTACTAGCCCAACACTCTAACCACTAGGCTACCTGCTGGTAACAGGCCCAACACTCTAACCACTAGGCTACCTGCCACCCCATCTGTGTATCTGTGCCCAACAGATGCATATCTGTATTCCCAGTCATGTGAAATGCATAGATTAGGGCCTAATTCATTTATTTCAATTCACTGATTTCTTTATAAGAAATTGAACTTTGTCAACTCATTAACATTGTTGCATGTTGTGTTTCTATTTTCTGTTGTTGCTAGTGATATTCATTCAAACATTTAAGTAAATACAAATGTTTTTTTCACTTAAAATAATTAAATATGTATATTTTCACAGAGTCATGCAGTACCACAGTGGATCCCTAGGGGGCAGAGACTCCCTACAGTACCTCAGGGGATCCCTAGGGGGGCAGAGACTCCCTACAGTACCTCAGTGGATCCCTAGGGGGCAGAGACTCCCTACAGTACCTCAGGGGATCCCTAGGGGGGCAGAGACTCCCTACAGTACCACAGTGGATCCCTAGGGGAGCAGAGACTCCCTACAGTACCTCAGTGGATCCCTAGGGGGCAGAGACTCCCTACAGTACCTCAGGGGATCCCTACGGGGGGCAGAGACTCCCTACAGTACCACAGTGGATCCCTAGGGAGCAGAGACTCCCTACAGTACCTCAGTGGATCCCTAGGGGAGCAGAGACTCCCTACAGTACCTCAGTGGATCCCTAGGGGGAGCAGAGACTCCCTACAGTACCTCAGTGGATCCCTAGGGGAGCAGAGACTCCCTACAGTACCTCAGTGGATCCCTAGGGGGCTAGAGACTCCCTACAGTCCCTACCTCAGTGGATCCCTAGGGGGCAGAGACTCCCTACAGTACCTCAGTGGATCCCTAGGGGGCAGAGACTCCCTACAGTACCTCAGGGGATCCCTACGGGGGGCAGAGACTCCCTACAGTACCACAGAGGATCCCTAGGGGGGCGGAGACTCCCTACAGTACCTCAGTGGATCCCTAGGGGAGCAGAGACTCCCTACAGTACCACAGTGGATCCCTAGGGGGCAGAGACTCCCTACAGTACCTCAGTGGATCCCTAGGGGGCAGAGACTCCCTACAGTACCTCAGTGGATCCCTAGGGGGGCAGAGACTCCCTACAGTACCTCAGTGGATCCCTAGGGGGCAGAGACTCCCTACAGTACCTCAGTGGATCCCTAGGGGGGTAGAGACTCCCTACAGTACCACAGTGGATCCCTAGGGGGTTAGAGACTCCTACAGATCCCCCTAGGGGCAGAGACTCCCTACAGTACCTCAGTGGATCCCTAGGGGGCAGAGACTCCCTACAGTACCTCAGTGGATCCCTAGGGGGGCAGAGACTCCCTACAGTACCTCAGAGGATCCCTAGGGGGGGCAGAGACTCCCTACAGTACCACAGCAGATCCCTAGGGGGGCGGAGACTCCCTACAGTACCACAGAGGATCCCTAGGGGGGCGGAGACTCCCTACAGTACCCCAGCAGATCCCTAGGGGGGCAGAGACTCCCTACAGTACCTCAGAGGATCCCTAGGGGGGCAGAGACTCCCTACAGTACCTCAGCGGACCCCTAGGGGGCCGCATACCCCCGATTGAATAGCCCAGAGTTATAGCATCACTGGTTGTGTCAGAGTGCCATCTTTTAGCCGGAGCGGGATACACACCCTCCACTTCAGTTCTACTGGCTGAAACTACCACCATTTCAGACAAATGAAATAATCTGAGGTCACAGGTCAGACCTACCTTCTATCTGTGTAACAGTTTCATAGCTCTGAACAAAGCTGCTGCGGTCCTTATTCTTCATACGAGACCACTCCTTCCTCTCCACCCTGCATAGAGAGACGTAGGGCTACATTAACATGGCACTACATACTGTGTCATTAGAGACCACTCACAGAAACACACAGGAGGGGGTTAACTGTATTAACTTAGGTGTTAGGTGTGGTCCCCCTCAGTGTTAGGTGTGGTCCCCCTCAGTGTTAGGTCTGGTCCCCCTCAGCGTTAGGTGTGGTCCCCCTCAGTGTTAGGTGTGGTCCTCCTCAGTGTTATGTGTGGTCCCCCTCAGTGTTAGGTGTGGTCCCCCTCAGCGTTAGGTGTGGTCCCCCTCAGTGTTAGGTGTGGTCCCCCTCAGTGTTAGGTGTGGTCCTCCTCCGAGTTAGGCGTGGTCCCCCTCAGTGTTAGGTGTCCCCCCCTCAGTGTTAGGTCTGGTCCCCTCAGTGTTAGGTGTGGTCCTCCTCAGTGTTAGGTCTGCTCCCCCTCAGCGTTAGGTGTGGTCCCCCTCAGCGTTAGGTGTGGTCCCCTCAGTGTTAGGTGTGGTCCCCCTCAGTGTTAGGTGTGGTCCCCCTCAGTGTTAGGTGTGGTCCCTACAGTACCCTCAGTGTTAGGTGTTCCCCCCCATTGTGTTAGTTGTGGTCCCCCTCAGCGTTAGGTGTGGTCCCCTCAGTGTTAGGTTTGGTCCCCTCAGTGTTAGGTGTTCCCCCAACAGTGTTAGGTGTGGTCCCCTCAGTGTTAGGCCCCCCTTAGTGTTAGGTGTGGTCCCCCTCAGCGTTAGGTGTCCCCCCTCAGCATTAGGTGTGGTCTCCCTCAGCGTTAGGTGTGGTCCCTTCAGCGTTAGGTCCCCCCCCTCAGTGTTAGGTTTGGTCCTCCTCAGTATTAGGTGTGGTCCCCCTCAGTGTTAGGTGTGGTCCCCCTCAGTGTTAGGAGTGGTCCTCCTTCAGCGTTAGGTGTGGTCCACCTCAGTGTTAGGTCTGGTCCCCCTCAGCGTTAGGTGTGGTCCCCCTCAGCGTTAGGTGTGGTCCCCCTCAGTGTTAGGGCCCCCTAAGTGTTAGGTGTGGTCCCCCTCAGTGTTAGGTCCCCCCTCAGTGTTAGGTCTGGTCCCCCTCAGCGTTAGGTCTCCCCCTCAGTGTTAGGTGTGGTCCCCCTCAGTGTTAGGTGTGGTCCCCCTCAGAATTAGGTGTGGTCCCCCTCAGTGTTAGGTGTGGTCCCCCTCAGTGTTAGGTCCCCCTCAGCGTTAGGTGTGGTCCCCCTCAGCGTTAGGTCTCCCCCTCAGTGTTAGGTGTGGTCCCCCTCAGTGTTAGGTGTGGTCCCCCTCAGTGTTAGGTGTGGTCCCCCTCAGTGTTAGGAGTGGTCCTCCTCAGCGTTAGGTGTGGTCCCCCTCAGTGTTAGGTCTGGTCCCCCTCAGCGTTAGGTGTGGTCCCCCTCGGTGTTAGGGGTCCCCCCTCAGTGTTAGGTGTGGTCCCCCTCAGTGTTAGGGGTCCCCCCTCAGTGTTAGGTGTGGTCCCCCTCAGTGTTAGGTCCCCCCTCAGTGTTAGGTCTGGTCCCCCTCAGCGTTAGGTCTCCCCCTCAGTGTTAGGTGTGGTCCCCCTCAGTGTTAGGTGTGGTCCCCCTCCGCGTTAGGGGTCCCCCCTCAGCGTTAGGTGTGGTCCCCCTCAGTGTTAGGGGTCCCCCCTCAGTGTTAGGTGTGGTCCCCCTCAGTGTTAGGTCCCCCCTCAGTGTTAGGTCTGGTCCCCCTCAGCGTTAGGTCTCCCCCTCAGTGTTAGGTGTGGTCCCCCTCAGTGTTAGGTGTGGTCCCCCTCAGCGTTAGGTCTGGTCCCCCTCAGTGTTAGGTGTGGTCCCCCTCAGTGTTAGGTCTGGTCCGCCTCAGTGTTAGGTCCCCCTCAGCGTTAGGTCTCGTCCCCCGCAGTGTTAAGTCTGGTCCCCCTCAGTGTTAGGTGTGGTCCCCCTCAGCGTTAGGTGTGGTCCCCCTCAGCGTTAGGTCTGGTCCCCCTCAGTGTTAGGTGTGGTCCCCCTCAGTGTTAGGTCTGGTCCGCCTCAGTGTTAGGTGTGGTCCCCCTCAGTGTTAGGTCTGGTCCGCCTCAGTGTTAGGTCTGATCTGCCTCAGTGTTAGGTGTGGTCCCCCTCAGTGTTAGGTCCCCCTCAGCGTTAGGTGTGGTCCCCCTCAGTGTTAGGTATGGTCCGCCTCAGTGTTAGGTGTGGTCCCCCTCAGTGTTAGGGCTGGTCCGCCTCAGTGTTAGGTGTGGTCACCCTCAGTGTTAGGTGTTCCCCCATCAGCGTTAGTTCTGGTCCCCCTCAGTGTTAAGTGTGGTCCCCCTCAGCGTTAGGTGTGGTCCCCCTCAGTGTTAGGTATGGTCCGCCTCAGTGTTAGGTGTGGTCCCCCTCAGTGTTAGGGCTGGTCCGCCTCAGTGTTAGGTGTGGTCACCCTCAGTGTTAGGTGTTCCCCCCCATCAGTGTTAGTTCTGGTCCCCCTCAGTGTTAGGTGTGGTCCCCCTCAGTGTTAGGTGTGGTCCCTACAGTACCCTCAGTGTTAGGTGTTCCCCCCCATTGTGTTAGTTGTGGTCCCCCTCAGCGTTAGGTGTGGTCCCCTCAGTGTTAGGTTTGGTCCCCTCAGTGTTAGGTGTTCCCCCAACAGTGTTAGGTGTGGTCCCCTCAGTGTTAGGCCCCCCCCCCCTTAGTGTTAGGTGTGGTCCCCCTCAGCGTTAGGTGTCCCCCTCAGCATTAGGTGTGGTCTCCCTCAGCGTTAGGTGTGGTCCTTCAGCGTTAGGTCCCCCCTCAGTGTTATGTTTGGTCCTCCTCAGTATTAGGTGTGGTCCCCCTCAGTGTTAGGTGTGGTCCCCTCAGTGTTAGGAGTGGTCCTCCTTCAGCGTTAGGTGTGGTCCACCTCAGTGTTAGGTCTGGTCCCCCTCAGCGTTAGGTCTGGTCCCCCTCAGCGTTAGGTGTGGTCCCCCTCAGTGTTAGGTGTGGTCCTCCTAAGTGTTAGGTGTGGTCCCCTCAGTGTTAGGTCCCCCTCAGTGTTAGGTGTCCCCCTCAGCAGCTCCCCCCTCAGTGTTAGGTGTGGTCCCCTCAGTGTTAGGTCTGGTCCCCTCAGAATTAGGTGTGGTCCCCTCAGTGTTAGGTCCCCTCAGCGTCCCCCTCAGCGTTAGGTCTCCCCCTCAGTGTTAGGTGTGGTCCCCTCAGTGTTAGGTGTTCCCCCCAGTGTTAGGTGTGGTCCCCCCTCAGTGTTAGTGGTCCTCCTCAGCGTTAGGTGTGGTCCCCTCAGTGTTAGGTCTGGTCCCCCTCAGCGTTAGGTGTGGTCCCCCTCGGTGTTAGGGTCCCCCCTCAGTGTTAGGTGTGGTCCCCCTCAGTGTTAGGGGTCCCCCAGTGTTAGGTGTTAGGTCCCCCTCAGTGTTAGTCTCCCCCTCAGCGTTAGGTCTGGTCCCCCTCAGCGTTAGGTCTCCCCTCAGTGTTAGGTGTGGTCCCCCTCAGTGTTAGGTGTGGTCCCCCTCCTTAGGGGTCCCCCTCAGTGTTAGGTGTGTCCCCCTCAGTGTTAGGGGTCCCCCTCAGTGTTAGGTGTCCCCCTCAGTGTTAGGTCCCCCTCAGTGTTAGGTCTGGTCCCCTCAGCGTTAGTCTCCCCTCAGTGTTAGGTGTGGTCCCCTCAGTGTTAGGTGTGGTCCCCTCAGCGTTAGGTGTGGTCCCCTCAGTGTTAGGTGTGGTCCCCCTCAGTGTTAGGTCTGGTCCGCCTCAGTGTTAGGTCCCCCTCAGCGTTAGGTCTCGTCCCCGCAGTGTTAAGTCTGGTCCCCTCAGTGTTAGGTGTGGTCCCCCTCAGCGTTAGGTGTGGTCCCCCTCAGCGTTAGGTCTGGTCCCCTCAGTGTTAGGTGTGGTCCCCTCAGTGTTAGGTCTGGTCCCCCTCAGTGTTAGGTGTGGTCCCCCTCAGTGTTAGGTCTGGTCCGCCTCAGTGTTAGGTCTGATCTGCCTCAGTGTTAGGTGTGGTCCCCTCAGCGTTAGGTCCCCCCTCAGTGTTAGGTGTGGTCCCCCTCAGTGTTAGGTATGGTCCGCCTCAGTGTTAGGTGTGGTCCCCCTCAGTGTTAGGGCTGGTCCGCCTCAGTGTTAGGTGTGGTCACCCTCAGTGTTAGGTGTTCCCCCATCAGCGTTAGTTCTGGTCCCCCTCAGTGTTAGGTGTGGTCCCCCTCAGCGTTAGGTGTGGTCCCCCTCAGTGTTAGGTATGGTCCGCCTCAGTGTTAGGTGTGGTCACCCTCAGTGTTAGGTGTTCCCCCCCATCAGCGTTAGTTCTGGTCCCCCTCAGTGTTAGGTGTGGTCCCACTCAGTGTTAGGTGTGGTCCCTACAGTACCCTCAGTGTTAGGTGTTCCCCCCCATTGTGTTAGTTGTGGTCCCCCTCAGCGTTAGGTGTGGTCCCCTCAGTGTTAGGTTTGGTCCCCTCAGTGTTAGGTGTTCCCCCAACAGTGTTAGGTGTGGTCCCCTCAGTGTTAGGGCCCCCCCCCCCCTTAGTGTTAGGTGTGGTCCCCCTCAGCGTTAGGTGTCCCCCCTCAGCATTAGGTGTGGTCTCCCTCAGCGTTAGGTGTGGTCCCTTCAGCGTTAGGTCCCCCCCTCAGTGTTAGGTTTGGTCCTCCTCAGTATTAGGTGTGGTCCCCCTCAGTGTTAGGTGTGGTCCCCCTCAGTGTTAGGAGTGGTCCTCCTTCAGCGTTAGGTGTGGTCCACTTCAGTGTTAGGTGTGGTCCCCCTCAGTGTTAGGTCTGGTCCCCCTCAGCGTTAGGTGTGGTCCCCCTCAGTGTTAGGTGTGGTCCACCTCAGTGTTAGGTGTGGACCCCCTCAGTGTTAGGTGTGGTCCCCCTCAGTGTTAGGTGTGGTCCCCCTCAGTGTTAGGTGTGGTCCTCCTCAGAGTTAGGCGTGGTCCCCCTCAGTGTTAGGTGTCCCCCCTCAGCCTCAGTGTTAGGTCTGTTCCCCCTCAGCGTTAGGTCTGGTCCCCTCAGTGTTAGGTGTGGTCCTCCTCAGTGTTAGGTCTGCTCCCCCTCAGCGTTAGGTGTGGTCCCCCTCAGTGTTAGGTGTGGTCCCCCTCAGTGTTAGGTGTTCCCCCCCATCAGTGTTAGTTGTGGTCCCCCTCAGCGTTAGGTGTGGTCCCCTCAGTGTTAGGTTTGGTCCCCTCAGTGTTAGGTGTTCCCCCAACAGTGTTAGGTGTGGTCCCCTCAGTGTTAGGTCCCCCTCAGTGTTAGGTGTGGTCCCCCTCAGCGTTAGGTGTCCCCCCTCAGCGTTAGGTGTGGTCTCCCTCAGCGTTAGGTGTGGTCCCTTCAGCGTTAGGTCCCCCCCCTCAGTGTTAGGTTTGGTCCTCCTCAGTATTAGGTGTGGTCCCCCTCAGTGTTAGGTGTGGTCCCCCTCAGTGTTAGGAGTGGTCCTCCTCAGCGTTAGGTGTGGTCCCCCTCAGCGTTAGGTGTGGTCCCCCTCAGTGTTAGGTCTGGTCCCCCTCAGCGTTAGGTGTGGTCCCCCTCAGCGTTAGGTGTGGTCCCCCTCAGTGTTAGCCCCCCCCTAAGTGATAGGTGTGGTCCCCCTCAGTGTTAGGTCCCCCCTCAGTGTTAGGTCGGGTCCCCCTCAGCGTTAGGTCTCCCCCTCAGTGGTAGGTGTGGTCCCCCTCAGTGTTAGGTGTGGTCCCCCTCAGCGTTAGGTGTGGTCCCCCTCAGTGTTAGGTGTGGTCCCCCTCAGTGTTAGGTCCCCCTCAGCGTTAGGTGTGGTCCCCCTCAGCGTTAGGTCTCCCCCTCAGTGTTAGGTGTGGCCCCCCTCAGTGTTAGGTCTGGTCCGCCTCAGTGTTAGGTGTGGTCCCCCTCAGTGTTAGGTGTGGTCCCCCTCAGTGTTAGGAGTGGTCCTCCTTCAGCGTTAGGTGTGGTCCACCTCAGTGTTAGGTGTGGTCCCCCTCAGTGTTAGGTCTGGTCCCCCTCAGCGTTAGGTGTGGTCCCCCTCAGTGTTAGGTGTGGTCCTCCTCAGTGTTAGGTGTGGACCCCCTCAGTGTTAGGTGTGGACCCCCTCAGCGTTAGGTGTGGTCCCCCTCAGTGTTAGGTGTGGTCCCCCTCAGTGTTAGGTGTGGTCCTCCTCAGAGTTAGGCGTGGTCCCCCTCAGTGTTAGTGTCCCCCTCAGCCTCAGTGTTAGGTCCCCCTCAGTGTTAGGTCTGGTCCCCAGTGTTAGGTGTGGTCCTCCTCAGTGTTAGGTCTGCTCCCCCTCAGCGTTAGGTGTGGTCCCCCTCAGTGTTAGGTGTGGTCCCCTCAGTGTTAGGTGTTCCCCCCCATCAGTGTTAGTTGTGGTCCCCCTCAGCGTTAGGTGTGGTCCCCCTCAGTGTTAGGTTTGGTCCCCAGTGTTAGGTGTTCCCCAACAGTGTTAGGTGTGGTCCCCTCAGTGTTAGGTCCCCCCTCAGTGTTAGGTGTGGTCCCCCTCAGCGTTAGGTGTCCCCCCTCAGCGTTAGGTGTGGTCTCCCTCAGCGTTAGGTGTGGTCCCTTCAGCGTTAGGTCCCCCCCTCAGTGTTAGGTTTGGTCCTCATCAGTGTTAGGTGTGGTCGCCCTCAGTGTTAGGTGTGGTCCCCCTCAGTGTTAGGAGTGGTCCTCCTCAGCGTTAGGTGTGGTCCCCTCCGTTAGGTGTGGTCCCCCTCAGTGTTAGGTCTGGTCCCCTCAGCCCCTCAGCGTTAGGTGTGGTCCCCCTCAGTGTTAGCCCCCCTAAGTGATAGGTGTGGTCCCCCTCAGTGTTAGGTCCCCCTCAGTGTGGTCGGGTCCCCCTCAGTGGTAGGTGTGGTCCCCCTCAGTGTTAGGTGTGGTCCCCCTCAGCGTTAGGTGTGGTCCCCTCAGTGTTAGGTGTGGTCCCCCTCAGTGTTAGGTCCCCCTCAGCGTTAGGTGGTCCCCTCAGCGTTAGGTCTCCCCCTCAGTGTTAGGTGTGGCCCCCCTCAGTGTTAGGTCTGGTCCGCCTCAGTGTTAGGTGTGGTCCCCCTCAGTGTTGGGTGTGGTCCCCCTCAGCGTTAGGTGTGGTCCCCCTCAGTGTTAGGTGTGGTCCCCCTCAGTGTTAGGTCTGGTCCCCCTCAGCGTTAGGTGTGGTCCCCCTCAGTGTTAGGTGTGGTCCTCCTCAGTGTTAGGTGTGGACCCCCTCAGTGTTAGGTGTGGTCCCCCTCAGCGTTAGGTGTGGTCCCCCTCAGTGTTAGGTGTGGTTCCCCTCAGTGTTAGGTGTGGTCCCCTCAGTGTTAGGTCCCCCCCTCAGTGTTAGGTGTGGTCCCCCTCAGCGTTAGGTGTCCCCCCTCAGCGTTAGGTGTGGTCTCCCTCAGCGTTAGGTGTGGTCCCTTCAGCGTTAGGTCCCCCCCTCAGTGTTAGGAGTGGTCCTCCTCAGCGTTAGGTGTGGTCCCCCTCAGCGTTAGGTCTGGTCCCCCTCAGCGTTAGGTCTCCCCCTCAGTGGTAGGTGTGGTCCCCCTCAGTGTTAGGTGTGGTCCCCCTCAGTGTTAGGTGTGGTCCCCCTCAGTGTTAGGAGTGGTCCTCCTTAGCATTAGGTGTGGTCCCCCTCAGCGTTAGGTGTGGTCCCCCTCAGTGTTAGGGGTCCCCCCTCAGTGTTAGGTGTGGTCCCCCTCAGTGTTAGGGGTCCCCCCTCAGTGTTAGGTGTGGTCCCCTTCAGTGTTAGGTCCCCCTCAGTGTTAGGTCTGGTCCCCCTCAGCGTTAGGTCTCCCCTCAGTGTTAGGTGTGGTCCCCCTCAGCGTTAGGGGTGCCCCCTCAGCGTTAGGTGTGGTCCCCCTCAGTGTTAGGGGTCCCCCTCAGTGTTAGGTCCCCCCTCAGTGTTAGGTGTGGTCCCCCTCAGCATTAGGTCTGGTCCCCCTCAGTGTTAGGTCTGGTCCCCCTCGGCGTTAGGTCTCCCCCTCAGTGTTAGGTGTGGTCCCCCTCAGCATTAGGTCTGGTCCCCCTCAGTGTTAGGTCTGGTCCGCCTCAGTGTTAGGTCCCCCTCAGCGTTAGGTGTGGTCCCCCTCAGTGTTAGGTGTGGTCCCCCTCAGCGTTAGGTGTGGTCCCCCTCAGCGTTAGGTGTGGTCCCCCTCAGTGTTAGGTCCCCCTCAGTGTTAGGTCTGGTCCCCCGCAGTGTTAAGTCTCGTCCCCCTCAGTGTTAGGTGTGGTCCCCCTCAGTGTTAGGTGTGGTCCCCCTCAGTGTTAGGTCTGGTCCGCCTCAGTGTTAGGTGTGGTCCCCTCAGTGTTAGGTCTGGTCCGCCTCAGTGTTAGGTGTGGTCCCCCTCAGTGTTAGGTCTGGTCCGCCTCAGTGTTAGGTCTGGTCCGCCTCAGTGTTAGGTCTGGTCCGCCTCAGTGTTAGGTCTGGTCCGCCTCAGTGTTAGGTGTGGTCCCCCTCAGTGTTAGGTCCCCCTCAGCGTTAGGTGTGGTCCCCCTCAGTGTTAGGTCTGGTCCGCCTCCGTGTTAGGTGTTGTCCCCCTCAGCGTTAGTTCTCCCCCTCAGTGTTAGGTGTGGTCCCCCTCAGCGTTAGGTGTGGTCCCCCTCAGTGTTAGGTGTGGCCCCCCTCAGTGTTAGGTCTGGTCCGCCTCAGTGTTAGGTCTGGTCCGCCTCAGTGTTAGGTGTGGTCCCCCTCAGTGTTAGGTCCCCCTCAGCGTTAGGTGTGGTCCCCCTCAGTGTTAGGTCTGGTCCGCCTCAGTTTTAGGTGTGGTCCCCCTCAGTGTTAGGTCTGGTCCGCCTCAGTGTTAGGTCTGGTCCCCCTCAGTGTTAGATGTTCCCCCCCATCAGCGTTAGGTCTGGTCCCCCTCAGTGTTAGGTGTGGTCCCCCTCAGCGTTAGGTGTGGTCCCCCTCAGCGTTAGTTCTCCCCCTCAGTGTTAGGTGTGGCCCCCCTCAGTGTTAGGTGTGGTCCCCCTCAGTGTTATGTGTGGTCCCCCTCAGCGTTAGGTGTGGTCCCCTCAGTGTTAGGTGTGGTCCCCCTCAGCGTTAGTTCTCCCCCTCAGTGTTATGTGTGTTCCCCCTCAGCGTTAGTTCTCCCCCTCAGTGTTAGGTGTGGCCCCCTCAGTGTTAGGTGTGGTCCCCCTCAGCGTTAGGTGTGGTCCCCCTCAGTGTTAGGTGTGGTCCCCCTCAGTGTTAGGTGTGGTCCCCCTCAGTGTTAGGTGTGGCCCCCCTCAGCGTTAGGTGTGGTCCCCCTCAGCGTTAGGTGTGGTCCCCCTCAGTGTTATGTGTGTTCCCCCTCAGTGTTAGGTGTGGTCCCCCTCAGTGTTAGGTCTGGTCCCCCTCAGTGTTAGGTGTGGTCCCCCTCAGTGTTAGGTGTGGTCCCCCTCAGCGTTAGTTCTCCCCCTCAGTGTTATGTGATGTCCCCCTCAGCGTTAGTTCTCCCCCTCAGTGTTAGGTGTGGCCCCCCTCAGTGTTAGGTGTGGTCCCCCTCAGCGTTAGGTGTGGTCCCCCTCAGTGTTAGGTGTGGCCCCCCTCAGTGTTAGGTGTGGTCCCCCTCAGTGTTATGTGTGGTCCCCCTCAGTGTTAGGTGTGGCCCCCCTCAGTGTTAGGTGTGGTCCCCCTCAGTGTTAGGTGTGGCCCCCCTCAGTGTTAGGTGTGGTCCCCCTCAGTGTTAGGTCTGGTCCCCCTCAGTGTTAGGTGTGGTCCTCCTCAGTTTTAGATGTGGTCCCCCTCAGTGTTATGTGTGGTCCCCCTCAGTGTTAGGTGTGGCCCCCCTCAGTGTTAGGTGTGGTCCCCCTCAGTGTTAGGTCTGGTCCCCCTCAGTGTTAGGTGTTCCCCCCCATCAGCGTTAGGTGTGGTCCCCCTCAGTGTTAGGTGTGGCCCCCCTCAGTGTTAGGTGTGGTCCCCCTCAGCGTTAGGTGTGGTCCCCCTCAGTGTTAGGTGTGGTCCCCCTCAGTGTTAGGTGTGGCCCCCTCAGTGTTAGGTGTGGTCCCCCTCAGTGTTAGGTGTGGTCCCCCTCAGCGTTAGTTCTCCCCCTCAGTGTTATGTGTTGTCCCCCTCAGCGTTAGTTCTCCCCTCAGTGTTAGGTGTGGCCCCCTCATCGTTAGGTGTGGTCCCCCTCAGTGTTAGGTGTGGCCCCCCTCAGTGTTAGGTGTGGTCCCCCTCAGTGTTAGGTCTGGTCCCCCTCAGTGTTAGGTGTGGTCCTCCTCAGTGTTAGGTGTGGTCCCCCTCAGTGTTAGGTGTGGTCCCCCTCAGTGTTAGGTGTGGCCCCCCTCAGCGTTAGGTGCGGTCCCCCTCAGTGTTAGGTGTGGTCCCCCTCAGCGTTAGTTCTCCCCCTCAGTGTTATGTGTTGTCCCCCTCAGCGTTAGTTCTCCCCCTCAGTGTTAGGTGTGGCCCCCCTCATCGTTAGGTGTGGTCCCCCTCAGTGTTAGGTGTGGCCCCCCTCAGTGTTAGGTGTGGTCCCCCTCAGTGTTAGGTCTGGTCCCCCTCAGTGTTAGGTGTGGTCCTCCTCAGTGTTAGGTGTGGTCCCCCTCAGTGTTAGGTGTGGTCCTCCTCAGTGTTAGGTGTGGTCCCCCTCAGTGTTAGGTGTGGTCCCCCTCAGTGTTAGGTCTGGTCCCCCTCAGCGTTAGGTGTGGTCCCCCTCAGTGTTAGGTCTGGTCCCCCTCAGCGTTAGGTGTGGTCCCCCTCAGTGTTAGGTCTGGCCCCCCTCAGTGTTAGGTGTGGTCCCCCTCAGCGTTAGGTCTGGTCCCCCTCAGCGTTAGTTCTCCCCCTCAGTGTTAGGTGTGGTCCCCCTCAGCGTCAGGTGTGGTCCCCCTCAGTGTTAGGTCTGGTCCCCCTCAGCGTTAGTTCTCCCCCTCAGTGTTAGGTGTGGTCCCCCTCAGTGTTATGTGTGGTCCCCCTCAGTGTTATGTGTGGCCCCCCTCAGCGTCAGGTGCGTTACCCGCATTAGGTGTGTTACCTACCTGTGTTTGCTGGGTATATACCCTAGTTCCTCCAGTTCTCCCTGTTGTCCCAGTCTCCTAGCAGTCCACCACTCTTCATCACTACAGTCAGTCACATGGAGCACCTCCCCGAAGTTAAAGCCCAATGCCTGGCTCAACAGCCCACAGTCTGCTGTTTTATCATAGTCAAACAGGGCCCTGCATAGAGAGGACATAGAGCTACATTAGTATGTCAGGGAGATATTAGCATGACATAGGGCTACATTATCATGACACTACTTTACCTGACATAGAAGGTCCTGTTGGCTCGGAGGGTCCCAGAGCTCATGCTACTGTTCATCATCTGTTCTCTCAGGTCGTGGATCTTAGCCTCAAACCTGCTGTATTCTACACACACGCACGCGCACGCACGCACGCACGCACGCACGCACGCACGCACACACACACACACACACACACACACACACACCAATTGATGAACAGACTGCTGAATGTATATTTAGTCTCTTTGCTTTATTTGCTCTTTTCCAATATTACGTCTCTCTGATAAGCAGGAAGGGGCTAAACATAGACCATATTAATATATGTAGCCTTACAAATAAGGTTCATGAAATCAATGACCAGGTTGGTCCTGGTCAGTCCCTGGATGGGAGATCAGATGCTGCTGGAAGTGGTGTTGGAGGGCCAGTAGGAGGCACTGTTTCCTCTGGTCTAAATAATATCCCAATGCCCCAGGGCAGTGATTGGGGACATTGCCCTGTGTAGGGTGCCGTCTTTCGGATGGGACATTAAACGGGTGTCCTTACTCTCTGAGGTCATTAAAGATCCCATTGTCACGTTCTGACCTTTATTTCCTTTGTTTTGTCATTATTTAGTATGGTCAGGGCGTGAGTTGGTGTGGGCAGTCTATGTTTGTCTTTCTATGATTTCTATGTTTCGGCCTAGTATGGTTCTCAATCAGAGGCAGGTGTCATTCGTTGTCTCTGATTGAGAATCATACTTAGGTAGCTTGGGTTTCACTGTGTGTTTGTGGGTGATTGTTCCTGTCTCTGTGTTTGCACCAGATAGGCCTGTTTGGGGTTTTCATGTTTCTTGTTTTTGTATTCAGTTGTTCATGTGTACATTTACGTATTAAAAGAACCATGGACACTTACCACGCCGCATATTGGTCCTCTGATCCTTTTCGCCTCTCCTCTTCGGAGGAAGAGGAGAAAATCCCTTACACCCATGGCACTTATCGTAAGAGTAGGGGTGTTAACCCCGGTGTCCTGGCTAAATTCCCAATCTGGCCCTCAAACCATCACGGACACCTAATAATCCCCAGTTTACAATTGGCTCATTCATCCCCCTCCTCTCCCCTGTAACTATTCCCCAGGTCGTTGCTGCAAATGAGAATGTGTTCTCAGTCAACTTACCTGGTAAAATAACGGATAAATAAATAAATAACTTGCTGACATCAGATAACATTTATATATTAGCCATTTCTGAGACTCACTTAGATAATTCATTTGAAGATACAGCAGTAGCAATACAAGGATATAACATCTATAGAAGAGACGGGAATGCTTATAGGGAGGTGTTGCTGTATATATTCAGAGCCATATCCCTGTAATGTTTATAGGGGAGGAGTTGTTGTATATATTCAGAGCCATATCCCTGTAATGTTTATAGGGGAGGTGTTACTGTATATATTCAGAGCCATATCCCTGTAATGTTTATAGGGGAGGTGTTGTATATATTCAGAGCCACATCCCTGTAATGTTTATGGGGGAGGTGTTGCTGTATATATTCAGAGCCATATCCCTGTAATGTTTATAGGGGAGGTGTTACTGTATATATTCAGAGCCATATCCCTGTAATGTTTATAGGGGAGGTGTTGCTGTATATATTCAGAGCCATATCCCTGTAATGTTTATAGGGGAGGTGTTCTATATATTCAGAGCCATATCCCTGTAATGTTTATAGGGGAGGTGTTGTATATATTCAGAGCCATATCCCTGTAATGTTTATGGGGGAGGTGTTGCTGTATATATTCAGAGCCATATCCCTGTAATGTTTATAGGGGAGGTGTTGTATATATTCAGAGCCATATCCCTGTAATGTTTATAGGGGAGGAGTTGCTGTATATATTCAGAGCCATATCCCTGTAATGTTTATAGGGGAGGTGTTGTATATATTCAGAGCCATATCCCTGTAATGTTTATAGGGGAGGTGTTACTGTATATATTCAGAGCCATATCCCTGTAATGTTTATAGGGGAGGTGTTGCTGTATATATTCAGAGCCATATCCCTGTAATGTTTATAGGGGAGGTGTTGCTGTATATATTCAGAGCCATATCCCTGTAATGTTTATAGGGGAGGTGGTGTTGTATATATTCAGAGCCATATCCCTGTAATGTTTATAGGGGAGGTGTTGCTGTATATATTCAGAGCCATATCCCTGTAATGTTTATAGGGGAGGTGTTGCTGTATATATTCAGAGCCATATCCCTGTAATGTTTATAGGGGAGGTGTTGCTGTATATATTCAGAGCCATATCCCTGTAATGTTTATAGGGGAGGTGTTGCTGTATATATTCAGAGCCATATCCCTGTAATGTTTATAGGGGAGGTGTTGCTGTATATATTCAGAGCCATATCCCTGTAATGTTTATAGGGAGGTGTTGCTGTATATATTCAGAGCCATATCCCTGTAATGTTTATAGGGGAGGTGTTGCTGTATATATTCAGAGCCATATCCCTGTAATGTTTATAGGGGAGGTGTTGTTGTATATATTCAGAGCCATATCCCTGTAATGTTTATAGGGGAGGTGTTGTTGTATATATTCAGAACCATATCCCTGTAATATCATCGTGCGCAAATTGATTCTGTCCCCCCACACCAAACGCAATCACGACACACAGGTTGAAATAAGATACAATTGTATCAGGCTACAGGTTGAAATAAGATACAATTGTATCAGGCTGTAGTAGTGGTACCTTCTGGACAGTATTTAGTCTACAGTAGTCTATATTCAGTATATAGTAGTCTGTAAATAGTCTACAGTAGTCTGTAAATAGTCTACAGTAGTCTATATTCAGTATATAGTAGTCTGTAAATAGTCCACAGTAGTCTGTAAATAGTCTAGTAGTCTGTAAATAGTCTAGTCTGTAAATAGTCTACAGTAGTCTGTAAATATCCACAGTCATATTTAGTATATAGTAGTCTGTAAATAGTCCACAGTAGTCTGTAAATAGTCCACAGTAGTCTGTAATGTAAATAGTAGTCTGTAAATAGTCAGTAGTCTGTAAATAGTCCACAGTAGTCTGTAAATAGTCCACAGTAGTCTGTAAATGTAAATAGTCTAGTATATATTCAGTATATAGTAGTCTGTAAATAGTCCACAGTAGTCTGTAAATAGTCCACAGTAGTCTGTATTCAGTATCCCTGTAAATAGTAGTCTGTAAATAGTCCACAGTAGTCTGTAAATATATAGTAGTCTGTAAATAGTCCACAGTAGTCTGTAAATAGTCCACAGTAGTCTGTAAATAGTCTGTAAATAGTCCAGTAGTCTATATTTAGTATATAGTAGTCAAATAGTCCACAGTAGTCTGTAAATAGTCCACAGTAGTCTGTAAAATAGTCCACAGTAGTATTCAATAGTCCATAGTAGTCTGTAAATAGTCCACAGTAGTCTAATTTAGTCTATATTTAGTATATAGTAGTCTGTAAATAGTCCACAGTAGTCTATATTTAGTATATAGTAGTCTGTAAATAGTCCACAGTAGTCTGTAAATAGTCCACAGTAGTCTGTAAATAGTCCACAGTAGTCTGTAAATAGTCTACAGTAGTCTATATTTAGTAAATAGTAGTCTGTAAATAGTCTACAGTAGTCTGTAAAATAGTACAGTAGTCTGTAAATAGTCCACAGTAGTCTGTAAATAGTCTATAGTAGTCTGTAAATAGTCTACAGTAGTCTGTAAAGTAGTCTAGTCAGTAGTCTGTAAATAGTATATAGTAGTCTGTAAATAGTCTACAGTAGTCTGTAAATAGTCCACAGTAGTCTATAAATAGTATACAGTAGTCTGTAAATAGTCCACAGTAGTCTATATTTAGTATATAGTAGTCTGTAAATAGTCTACAGTAGTCTGTAAATAGTCCACAGTAGTCTGTAAATAGTCTACAGTAGTCTGTAAATAGTCCACAGTAGTCTGTAAATAGTCCACAGTAGTCTGTAAATAGTCTACAGTAGTCTGTAAATAGTCCACAGTAGTCTGTAAATAGTCCACAGTAGTCTGTAAATAGTCTACAGTAAATAGTCCACAGTAGTCTGTAAATAGTCTACAGTAGTCTGTAAATAGTCTACAGTAGTCTGTAAAGTAGTCTGTAAATAGTAGTCTATATTTAGTATATAGTAGTCTGTAAATAGTCTATATTTAGTAGTAGTCTGTAAATAGTCTACAGTAGTCTATATTTAGTATATAGTAGTCTGTAAATAGTCTACAGTAGTCTGTAAATAGTCTACAGTAGTCTATATTTAGTATATAGTAGTCTGTAAATAGTCTACAGTAGTCTGTAAATAGTCCACAGTAGTCTGTAAATAGTCTGTATATAGTAGTCTGTAAATAGTCCACAGTAGTCTGTAAATAGTCCACAGTAGTCTGTAAATAGTCTAGTAGTAGTCTGTAAATAGTCCACAGTAGTCTGTAAATTTAGTAGTCTATATTTAGTAGTCTGTAAATAGTCCACAGTAGTCTATATTTAGTATATAGTAGTCTGTAAATAGTCCACAGTAGTCTGTAAATAGTCCACAGTAGTCTGTAAATAGTCCACAGTAGTCTGTAAATAGTCCACAGTAGTCTGTAAATAGTCCACAGTAGTCTGTAAATAGTCCACAGTAGTCTGTAAATAGTCTACAGTAGTCTGTAAATAGTCCACAGTAGTCTGTAAATAGTCCACAGTAGTCTATATTTAGTATATAGTAGTCTGTAAATAGTCTACAGTAGTCTGTAAATAGTCTACAGTAGTCTGTAAATAGTCTACAGTAGTCTGTAAATAGTCTGTAAATAGTCTACAGTAGTCTATATTTAGTATATAGTAGTCTGTAAATAGTCCACAGTAGTCTGTAAATAGTCTACAGTAGTCTGTAAATAGTCCACAGTAGTCTGTAAATAGTCCACAGTAGTCTGTAAATAGTCTACAGTAGTCTGTAAATAGTCTACAGTAGTCTGTAAATAGTCTACAGTAGTCTAAATAGTCAGTAGTCTGTAAATAGTCTATAGTAGTCTGTAAATAGCCTACAGTAGTCTGTAAATAGTCCACAGTAGTCTGTAAATAGTCTACAGTAGTCTGTAAATAGCCCACAGTAGTCTGTAAATAGTCTACAGTAGTCTGTAAATAGTCCACAGTAGTCTGTAAATAGTCTACAGTAGTCTGTAAATAGTCTACAGTAGTCTATATTTAGTATATAGTAGTCTGTAAATAGTCTACAGTAGTCTATATTTAGTATATAGTAGTCTGTAAATAGTCTACAGTAGTCTGTAAATAGTCTACAGTAGTCTATATTTAGTCTGTAAATAGTCTACAGTAGTCTGTAAAGTAGTCTGTACAGTAGTCTATATTTAGTATATAGTAGTCTGTAAATAGTCTACAGTAGTCTGTAAATAGTCTACAGTAGTCTGTAAATAGTCCACAGTAGTCTATATTTAGTCTATATAGTAGTCTGTAAATAGTCTACAGTAGTCTGTAAATAGTCCACAGTAGTCTGTAAATAGTCTACAGTAGTCTATATTTAGTATATAGTAGTCTGTAAATAGTCCACAGTAGTCTGTAAATAGTCTACAGTAGTCTGTAAATAGTCTACAGTAGTCTGTAAATAGTCCACAGTAGTCTATATTTAGTATATAGTAGTCTGTAAATAGTCTACAGTAGTCTGTAAATAGTCCACAGTAGTCTATATTTAGTATATAGTAGTCTGTAAATAGTCTACAGTAGTCTATATTTAGTATACAGTAGTCTGTAAATAGTCTACAGTAGTCTATATTTAGTATATAGTAGTCTGTAAATAGTCTACAGTAGTCTGTAAATAGTCTACAGTAGTCTATATTTAGTATATATAGTAGTCTGTAAATAGTCTACAGTAGTCTGTAAATAGTCCACAGTAGTCTGTAAATAGTCCACAGTAGTCTGTAAATAGTCTACAGTAGTCTGTAAATAGTCCACAGTAGTCTGTAAATAGTCCACAGTAGTCTGTAAATAGTCCACAGTAGTCTGTAAATAGTCCACAGTAGTCTATATTTAGTATATAGTAGTCTGTAAATAGTCCACAGTAGTCTGTAAATAGTCCACAGTAGTCTGTAAATAGTCTACAGTAGTCTATATTTAGTATATAGTAGTCTGTAAATAGTCCACAGTAGTCTGTAAATAGTCTACAGTAGTCTGTAAAGTAGTCTGTAAATAGTCTACAGTAGTCTATATTTAGTAGTCTGTAAATAGTAGTCTGTAAATAGTCCACAGTAGTCTATAAATAGTCCACAGTAGTCTGTAAAGTAGTCTGTAAATAGTCAGTAGTCTGTAAAGTAGTCTATTTAGTAGTCTGTAAATAGTCTACAGTAGTCTGTAAATAGTCTACAGTAGTCTGTAAATAGCCTACAGTAGTCTGTAAATAGCCTAAAAGTAGTCTGTAAATAGTCTACAGTAGTCTGTAAATAGTCTACAGTAGTCTGTAAATAGTCTACAGTAGTCTGTAAATAGTCCACAGTAGTCTGTAAATAGTCCACAGTAGTCTGTAAATAGTCTACAGTAGTCTGTAAATAGTCCACAGTAGTCTGTAAATAGTAGTCTGTAAATAGTCTACAGTAGTCTGTAAATAGTCCACAGTAGTCTGTAAATAGTCTACAGTAGTCTGTAAATAGTCCACAGTAGTCTATATTTAGTATATAGTAGTCTGTAAATAGTCTACAGTAGTCTGTAAATAGCCCACAGTAGTCTATATTTAGTATATAGTAGTCTGTAAATAGTCCACAGTAGTCTGTAAATAGTCTACAGTAGTCTATATTTAGTATATAGTAGTCTGTAAATAGTCTACAGTAGTCTATATTTAGTATATAGTAGTCTGTAAATAGTCTACAGTAGTCTATATTTAGTATACAGTAGTCTGTAAATAGTCTACAGTAGTCTATATTTAGTATATAGTAGTCTGTAAATAGTCCACAGTAGTCTGTAAATAGTCCACAGTAGTCTGTAAATAGTCTACAGTAGTCTGTAAATAGTCCACAGTAGTCTGTAAATAGTCTACAGTAGTCTATATTTAGTATATAGTAGTCTGTAAATAGTCCACAGTAGTCTGTAAATAGTCTACAGTAGTCTGTAAATAGTCTACAGTAGTCTGTAAATAGTCCACAGTAGTCTGTAAATAGTCTACAGTAGTCTGTAAATAGTCCACAGTAGTCTGTAAATAGTCTACAGTAGTCTATATTTAGTATATAGTAGTCTGTAAATAGTCCACAGTAGTCTGTAAATAGTCCACAGTAGTCTGTAAATAGTCCACAGTAGTCTGTAAATAGTCTACAGTAGTCTATATTTAGTATATAGTAGTCTGTAAATAGTCTACAGTAGTCTGTAAATAGTCCACAGTAGTCTGTAAATAGTCCACAGTAGTCTGTAAATAGTCCACAGTAGTCTGTAAATAGTCCACAGTAGTCTGTAAATAGTCTACAGTAGTCTATATTTAGTATATAGTAGTCTGTAAATAGTCTACAGTAGTCTGTAAATAGTCTACAGTAGTCTATATTCAGTATATAGTAGTCTGTAAATAGTCTACAGTAGTCTATACAGTAGTCTGTAAATAGTCTACAGTAGTCTGTAAATAGTCCACAGTAGTCTGTAAATAGTCCACAGTAGTCTATATTTAGTATATAGTAGTCTGTAAATAGTCTACAGTAGTCTGTAAATAGTCCACAGTAGTCTATATTTAGTATATAGTAGTCTGTAAATAGTCTACAGTAGTCTGTAAATAGTCTGTAAATAGTCTACAGTAGTCTGTAAATAGTCCACAGTAGTCTGTAAATAGTCTACAGTAGTCTGTAAATAGTCCACAGTAGTCTGTAAATAGTCTACAGTAGTCTGTAAATAGTCTACAGTAGTCTATATTTAGTATATAGTAGTCTGTAAATAGTCTACAGTAGTCTATATTTAGTATATAGTAGTCTGTAAATAGTCTACAGTAGTCTGTAAATAGTCTACAGTAGTCTGTAAATAGTCCACAGTAGTCTATATTTAGTATATAGTAGTCTGTAAATAGTCTACAGTAGTCTATATTTAGTATATAGTAGTCTGTAAATAGTCTACAGTAGTCTGTAAATAGTCTACAGTAGTCTGTAAATAGTCCACAGTAGTCTGTAAATAGTCTACAGTAGTCTGTAAATAGTCCAATAGTCTACAGTAGTCTGTAAATAGTCCACAGTAGTCTGTAAATAGTAGTCTATATTTAGTATCTATAGTAGTCTGTAAATAGTCCACAGTAGTCTGTAAATAGTCTACAGTAAATAGTCTACAGTAGTCTGTAAATAGTCTATAGTAGTCTATAGTTCTAAATAGTCTATAGTAGTCTGTAAATAGTCTACAGTAGTCTGTAAATAGTCTACAGTAGTCTGTAAATAGTCTACAGTAGTCTATATTTAGTATATAGTAGTCTGTAAATAGTCCACAGTAGTCTATATTTAGTATATAGTAGTCTGTAAATAGTCTACAGTAGTCTGTAAATAGTCCACAGTAGTCTGTAAATAGTCTACAGTAGTCTGTAAATAGTCTACAGTAGTCTGTAAATAGTCTACAGTAGTCTATATTTAGTATATAGTAGTCTGTAAATAGTCCACAGTAGTCTATATTTAGTCTACAGTAGTCTGTAAATAGTCTACAGTAGTCTGTAAATAGTCTACAGTAGTCTATATTTAGTCTACAGTAGTCTGTAAATAGTCTACAGTAGTCTATATTTAGTCTACAGTAGTCTGTAAATAGTCTACAGTAGTCTGTAAATAGTCTATAGCAGTGTGTAGTTAGTCTATAGTAGTCTGTATTTAGTCTACAGTTAGTCTATAGTAGTCTGTAATTAGTCTATAGTAATCTACAGTTAGGCTATAGTAGCCTGTAATTAGTCTATAGTAGTCTATAGTAGTCTGATGTAGTCTACAGTAGTCTACGGTAGTCTACAGTAGTCTACAGTAGTCTGACATAGACTACAGTAGTCTATAGTAGTATACAGTTTGTCTATAGTAGTCTATAGTAGCCTATTGTAGTCTATAATAGTCTGACTTAGTCTACAGTAGTCTATAGTAGTCTGACTAGTCTACAGTAGTCTACAGTAATCTGTACGTAGTCTATGGTAGTCTGACATAGACTACGCCAGACTACTTTAGACTAAGGTAATCCGACATAGTCTACAGTTTGTCTATAGTAGTCTGACGTAGACTAAAGTTTGTCTATATTTGTCTGTAGTAGTCTATAGTAGTCTAAAGTTAGTCTATAGTAGTCTATAGTTGTCTGAAGTTTGTCTATAGTAGTAGTCTGTAAATAGTCTATAGTAGTCTAGTAGTCTGTAAATAGTCTACAGTAGTCTATATTTAGTCTATAGTAGTCTAAATAGTCCACAGTAGTCTATAGTCCACAGTAGTCTGTAAATAGTAGTCTATAGTCCATAGTAGTCTGTAAGTTTAGTCTAAATAGTAGTCTAAATAGTAGTAGTCTAAAGTTAGTCTATAGTAGTCTATAGTTGTCTATATTTGTCTATAGTAGTCTATAGTTGTCTAAAGTGTGTCTATAGTAGTCTATAGTAGTCTAAAGTTAGTCTACAGTAGTCTATAGTTGTCTAAAGTTAGTCTATAGTAGTCTGTAATTTGTCTACAGTTAGTCTCATCCACCTCTGGCCTGCTACGTAGTCCCTACCACTGTAGTCTGAAATAGTCCACAGTAGTCTATAAATAGCTATAGTAGTCTGTAAATAGCCCAGTCAAAACTGTCCACGTAGTCTGTGGCCCCCTAATGGTGGAACAAACTCCCTGTAAATAGTCCAGGTAGTCTGTAAATAGTCCACAGTAGTCTGTAATCACCACCTAGTCCGGTCACCTGTAAACCCCACAGTCTGTTAAGTAGAATACTATAGGATAGTCTACAGTAGTAATAGTAATAGTAGTCTGTAAATAGTCCACAGTAGTCTGTAAAAGATAGTTAGATAGCAGTACTGTTCCACTGGTCTGTATGTCATAAGGTGAAATGCAGTAGTCTGTAATTTAGTTAAGTAGTCTGGATAAGTAGTCTGTCTAGTCTAAATGACTTAAATGTAAGTATCTAAATATTCTATAGGTCAGTAGTCTAGTAGTCTATAGTCCACAGTAGTCTGTAAATAGTCTACAGTAGTCTATATTTAGTCTGTAGTCTGTAGTCTACAGTTTGTCTATAGTAGTCTGTAAATAGTCACAGTAGTCTGTAAATAGTCTTAGTCTATAGTAGTCTGAAGTAGTCTACAGTTCCTCTATAGTTTTCTACATTAGTCTATAGCAGCCTACAGTAGTCTATAGTAGTTTGACGTAGTCTACAGTCTTTTGACATAGTCTCAGTAGTTTACAGTAGTCTGATGTAGTCTACAGTTTGTCTAGTCTGACGTAGTGTACAGTAGTCTACAGTTTGTCTATAGTAGTCTGTAAATAGTCTACAGTAGTCTATAGTAGTCTACAGTAGTCTGTAAATAGTAGTAGTCTGTAGTAGTCTACAGTAGTCTGTAAATAGTCTAGTAGTCTATAGTAGTCTACAGTTCTGTCTATAGTAGTCTATAGTAGTAGTACAGTTTGTAAGTCTAGTCTGTAGTCTGTAAATAGTCTACAGTAGTCTACAGTTTGTCTATAGTAGTCTGATGTAGTCTACAGTAGTCTATAGTAGTCTACAGTTTGCCTATAGTAGTCTGACATAGTGTACAGTAGTCTATAGTAGTCTATAGTAGTCTACAGTTTGTCTATAGTAGTCTATAGTAGTCTACAGTTTGTCTAGTCTGACGTAGTGTACAGTAGTCTACAGTTTGTCTATAGTAGTCTGATGTAGTCTACAGTAGTCTATAGTAGTCTACAGTTTGCCTATAGTAGTCTGACATAGTGTACAGTAGTCTATAGTAGTTTATAGTAGCCTACAGTAGTCTATAGTCACTAGTAAATAGTCTACTAGTCTGTAATCATGTTTACAGTAGTCTTAAATAGTCTATAGTAGTCATCTCATATCTGTATACTGTAGTTTGTAAATAGTCTACTAGTCTATCTTGCCTAAATAGTCCAGTAGTCTGTAAATAGTTCATCCTGTAAATATATTTATATGTACATATAGTCTGTAAATTCATTCTATTTACTTAGTATTTGTGTGTATAGTCTAGGTAGTCTATAGTCTACAGTAGAATTGTTAGTAGTCTGTGTTAGTCTGTATAGTTACTGTCTATAGTCAGAAGTCTAGAAGTCACAAGTAGTCTGTAGTAGTCTACATTAACATATGTAGTCTGTATAGTCTACAGTAGTCTAATTTGTCTTTGTAGTTGGAATGTCTATAGTAGTAGTCTGTAAATAGTCCACAGTAGTCTGTAAATAGTCTATAGTAGTCTGTATAGTCTAGTAGTCTGTAGTAGTCTGTAAATAGTCTATAGTAGTCTGTAGTAGTCTATAGTAGTCTGTAAAATAGTCTACAGTAGTCTGTAGTTAGTCTATAGTAGTCTGTAGTAGTCTGTAGTAGTCTGTAGTAGTCTGTAGTCTAGTCTATAGTAGTCTGTTAGTCTATAGTAGTCTGTAGTCTATAGTAGTCTGTAGTAGTCTATAGTCTACAGTAGTCTATAGTAGTCTATAGTAGTCTGTAAATAGTCTAGTAGTCTGTAGTTAGTCTGTAGTTAGTAGTCTATAGTAGTAGTCTGTAGTAGTCTATAGTAGTCTGTAGTTAGTAGTCTGTAAATAGTCTATAGTAGTCTATAGTAGTCTATAGTAGTCTGTAGTAGTCTGTAGTAGTCTATAGTAGTCTGTAAATAGTCTATAGTAGTTTATAGTAGTCTGTAGTAGTCTGTAAATAGTAGTAGTAGTAGTCTGTAAATAGTCTATAGTAGTCTGTAGTAGTCTGTAGTAGTCTATAGTAGTCTATAGTAGTCTATAGTAGTCTGTAAATAGTCTATAGTAGTCTAGTAGTTAGTAGTCTATAAATAGTAGTCTGTAGTAGTCTATATTAGTCTAGTAGTAGTCTATCTGTAGTAGTCTGTAAATAGTCTATAGTAGTCTATAGTAGTCTATATTAGTCTATAGTAGTCTACAGTAGTCTATAGTAGTCTATATTAGTCTATAGTAGTCTACAGTAGTCTATAGTAGTTTATAGTAGTATGTAGTAGTCTATAGTAGTCTATAGTAGTCTGTAGTAGTCTATAGTAGTCTATAGTAGTCTATAGTCTAGTAGTCTATAGTAGTCCATAGTAGTCTGTAAATAGTCTAGTAGTAGTCTGTAGTTAGTCCTTAGTAGTCTAAATAGTCTAGTCTATAGTAGTCTATAGTAGTCTATAGTAGTCTATAGTAGTCTATAGTAGTCTATAGTAGTTTATAGTAGAATGTAGTAGTCTATCCTAGTATGTAGTTAGTCCTTATTAGTCTATAGTAGTCTATAGTAGTCTATAGTAGTCTACAGTAGTCTATAGTAGTCTACAGTAGTCTATAGTAGTCTATAGTAGTCTATAGTAGTCTACAGTAGTCTATAGTAGTTTATAGTAGAATGTAGTAGTCTATAGTAGTCTATAGTAGTCTATAGTAGTCTATAGTAGTCTATAGTAGTCTGTAGTAGTCTATAGTAGTCTATAGTAGTCTGTAGTAGTCTGTAGTAGTCTATAGTAGTCTGTAGTAGTCTATAGTAGTCTATAGTAGTCTATAGTAGTAGTCTATAGTAGTCTAGTAGTCTATAGTAGTAGTCTATAGTCTATAGTCTATAGTAGTCTATAGTAGTCTGTAGTAGTCTATAGTAGTCTGTAGTAGTCTATAGTAGTCTGTAGTAGTCTATAGTAGTCTATAGTAGTCTGTAGTAGTCTATAGTAGTCTATAGTAGTCTGTAGTCTGTAGTAGTCTTAGTCTGTAGTAGTCTATAGTAGTAGTCTATAGTAGTCTGTATAGTAGTCTATAGTAGTCTATAGTAGTCTAGTCTGTAGTAGTCTATAGTAGTCTATAGTAGTCTATAGTAGTCTATAGTAGTCTGTAAATAGTAGTCTAGTAGTAGTCTATAGTAGTCTATAGTAGTCTGTAGTAGTCTATAGTAGTCTTATAGTAGTATGTAGTAGTCTATAGTAGTCTGTAGTTAGTCTTAGTAGTCTATAGTAGTCTACAGTAGTCTATAGTAGTCTATAGTAGTCTGTAGTAGTCTATAGTAATCTGTAGTAGTCTATAGTAGTCTGTAGTTAGTCTGTGGTTAGTCTATAGTAATCTGTAGTAGTCTATAGTAGTCTGTAGTAGTCTATAGTAGTCTGTAGTAGTCTATAGTAGTCTTAGTTTAGTATACGTAGTCTGTAGTAGTCTATAGTAGTCTATAGTAGTAGTCTGTAGTAGTCTACAGTAGTCTATAGTAGTCTATAGTAGTCTGTAAATAGTAGTAGTCTATAGTAGTAGTCTGTAGTAGTCTACAGTAGTCTATAGTAGTCTACAGTAGTCTATAGTAGTCTATAGTAGTCTGTAGTAGTCTATAGTAGTCTATAGTAGTCTATAGTAGTCTAGTAGTCTATAGTAGTCTATAGTAGTCTATAGTAGTCTGTAGTAGTCTATAGTAGTCTATAGTAGTCTATAGTAGTCTATAGTAGTCTGTAGTAGTCTATAGTAGTCTGTAGTAGTCTATAGTAGTCTATAGTAGTCTATAGTAGTCTATAGTAGTCTATAGTAGTCTGTAGTAGTCTATAGTAGTCTATAGTAGTCTATAGTAGTCTGTAGTAGTCTGTAGTAGTCTGTAGTAGTCTATAGTAGTCTGTAGTAGTCTATAGTAGTCTATAGTAGTCTGTAAATAGTCTATAGTAGTCTATAGTCTAGTAGTCTGTAGTAGTCTATAGTAGTCTGTAGTAGTCTATCCTAGTAGTCTATAGTAGTCTATAGTTAGTCTATAGTAGTCTATAGTAGTCTATAGTAGTCTATAGTAGTCTGTAAATAGTAGTCTAGTTAGTCTATAGTAGTCTATAGTAGTCTATAGTAGTCTATAGTAGTCTATAGTAGTCTATAGTAGTCTATAGTAGTCTATAAATAGTAGTAGTCTATAGTAGTAGTCTATAGTAGTCTATAGTAGTCTGTAGTAGTCTAGTCTATAGTCTATAGTAGTCTATAGTAGTCTATAATAGTAGTAGTCTGTAGTAGTCTACAGTAGTCTATAGTAGTCTATAGTAGTCTGTAGTAGTCTATAGTAGTCTATAGTAGTCTATAGTAGTCTGTAAATAGTCTACAGTAGTCTATAGTAGTCTATAGTAGTCTGTATAGTCTATAGTAGTCTACAGTAGTCTATAGTAGTCTATAGTAGTCTATAGTAGTCTGTAAATAGTCTATAGTAGTCTATAGTAGTCTATAGTAGTCTGTAAATAGTCTGTAGTCTATAGTAGTCTATAGTAGTCTATCTATAGTAGTCTATAGTAGTCTATAGTAGTCTATAGTAGTCTATAGTAGTCTATAGTAGTCTACAGTAGTCTATAGTAGTCTATAGTAGTCTGTAAATAGTAGTCTATAGTAGTAGTCTGTAGTTAGTCTGTAGTAGTCTATAGTAGTCTATAGTAGTCTGTAAAGTAGTAGTCTATAGTAGTTTATAGTAGTATATAGTAGTCTATAGTAGTCTATAGTAGTCTATAGTAGTCTATAGTAGTCTATAGTAGTCTATAGTAGTCTGTAGTAGTCTATCCTAGTCTGTAGTAGTCTGTAAATAGTCTATAGTAGTCTATAGTAGTCTAAATAGTAGTCTATAGTAGTCTGTAGTAGTCTATAGTAGTCTGTAGTAGTCTATAGTAGTCTGTAGTCTGTAGTAGTCTATAGTAGTCTATACAGTAGTCTGTAGTAGTCTATAGTAGTCTAGTAGTCTGTAAATAGTCTATAGTAGTCTGTAAATAGTCTATAGTAGTCTATAGTAGTCTATAGTAGTCTGTAGTAGTCTATAGTAGTAGTCTATAGTAGTCTATAGTAGTCTGTAGTCTAGTCTGTAGTAGTCTATAGTAGTCTGTAGTTAGTCTATAGTAGTCTATAGTAGTCTATAGTAGTTTATAGTAGAATGTAGTAGTCTATAGTAGTCTATAGTAGTCTATATTAGTTTATAGTAGAATGTAGTAGTCTATAGTAGTCTATAGTAGTCTAGTCTAGTAAATAGTCTATAGTAGTCTATAGTAGTCTATAGTAGTCTATAGTAGTCTATAGTAGTCTATAGTAGTCTGTAGTAGTCTATAGTAGTCTATAGTAGTCTATAGTAGTCTATAGTAGTCTATAGTAGTCTATAGTAGTCTATAGTAGTCTATAGTAGTCTATAGTAGTCTATAGTAGTAGTCTGTAGTTAGTAGTCTATAGTAGTCTATAGTAGTCTACAGTAGTCTATATTAGTCTGTAGTAGTCTATCCTAGTATGTAGTTAGTCCTCATTAGTCTATAGTAGTCTACAGTAGTCTATAGTAGTCTATAGTAGTCTATATTAGTCTGTAGTAGTCTATATAGTAGTCTATTAGTCTACAGTAGTCTGTAGTAGTCTATAGTAGTCTATAGTAGTCTGTAGTAGTCTATAGTAGTCTACAGTAGTCTAGTCTTAGTAGTCTATAGTAGTCTACAGTAGTCTATAGTAGTCTATAGTAGTCTATAGTAGTCTATAGTAGTCTATAGTAGTTTATAGTAGAATGTAGTAGTCTATCCTAGTATGTAGTTAGTCATTATTAGTCTATAGTAGTCTACAGTAGTCTATAGTAGTCTACAGTAGAATGTAGTAGTCTATAGTAGTCTACAGTAGTCTATAGTAGTCTATATTAGTCTATAGTAGTCTATAGTAGTCTAAATAGTAGTCTGTAGTAGTCTGTAGTAGTAGTCTATAGTAGTCTATAGTAGTCTATAGTAGTCTATAGTAGTCTATAGTAGTCTGTAGTAGTCTATAGTAGTCTATAGTAGTCTATAGTAGTCTAGTAGTAGTCTAGTCTAGTAGTCTATATAGTAGTCTATAGTAGTCTGTAGTAGTCTATAGTCTGCACAGTAGTAGTAGTTTATAGTATAGTCTGTAGTAGTCTATAGTAGTTTACAGTAGAATGTAGTAGTCTATAGTAGTTTACAGTAGAATGTAGTAGTCTACAGTAGTCTATAGTAGTTTATAGTAGAATGTAGTAGTCTATAGTAGTTTACAGTAGAATGTATGTAGTCTATCCTAGTATGCAGTTAGTCATTATTAGTCTATAGTAGTCTACAGTAGTCTATAGTAGTATATAGTAGTCTATAGTAGTCTACAGTAGTCTACAGTAGTCTATAGTAGTCTATAGTAGTCTACAGTAGTCTATAGTAGTCTATATTAGTCTAGTAGTCTATAGTAGTTTATAGTCTATAGTAATCTGTAGTAGTCTATAGTAGTCTGTAGTTAGTCTGGTAGTTAGTCTATAGTAGTCTGTAGTAGTCTATAGTAGTCTATAGTAGTCTATAGTAGTCTATAGTAGTCTGTAGTAGTCTATAGTAGTCTATAGTAGTCTGTAGTAGTCTATCCTAGTCTGTAGTATGTAGTTAGTCTATAGTAGTTTATAGCAGTTTATAGTAGTCTACAGTAGTCTATAGTAGTCTATAGTAGTCTATAGTAGACTGTAGTAGTCTATCCTGGTATGCAGTTAGTCATTAGTAGTCTATAGTCTAGTAGTCTATAGTAGTATGTAGTAGTCTATAGTAGTCTGTAGTAGTCTATAGTAGTCTATAGTCTAAAGTCTATAGTATTTAGTTATAGTCTATCCTAGTATGTAGTTAGTCCTTATTAGTCTATAGTAGTCTACAGTAGTCTATAGTAGTCTATAGTAGTCTATAGTAGTCTGTAGTAGTCTATAGTAGTTTATAGTAAAATGTAGTAGTCTATCCTAGTATGTAGTTAGTCCTTATTAGTCTATAGTAGTCTACAGTAGTCTATAGTAGTCTATAGTAGTCTGTAGTAGTCTATAGTAGTTTATAGTAAAATGTTGTAGTCTATCCTAGTATGTAGTTAGTCATTATTAGTCTATAGTAGTCTACAGTAGTCTATAGTAGTCTATAGTAGTTTACAGTAGATTGTAGTAGTCTATCCTAGAATGTAATTAGTCTTATTAGTCTATAGTAGTCTACAGTAGTCTATAGTAGTTTATAGTAGAATGTAGTAGTTCTTATCCTCAGGTCTGTAGTGGTCTGTAATGGTCTGTATTCTTACCCTCAGGTCTGTAGTGGTCTGTGATATTCTTATCCTCAGGTCTGTAGTGGTCTGTAATATTCTTATCCTCAGGTCTGTAGTGGTCTGTGATATTCTTATCCTCAGGTCTGTAGTGGTCTGTGATATTCTTACCCTCAGGTCTGTAGTGGTCTGTAATGGTCTGTGATATTCTTACCCTCAGGTCTGTAGTGGTCTGTGATATTCTTACCCTCAGGTCTGTAGTGGTCTGTAGTGGTCTGTGATATTATTACCCTCAGGTCTGTAGTGGTCTGTAGTGGTCTGTAATATTCTTACCCTCAGGTCTGTAGTGGTCTGTAGTGGTCTGTAGTGGTCTGTAGTGGTCTGTGATATTCTTACCCTCAGGTCTGTAGTGGTCTGTAGTGGTCTGTGATATTCTTACCCTCAGGTCTGTAGTGGTCTGTAGTGGTCTGTAGTGGTCTGTGATATTCCTACCTTCAGGTCTGTAGTGGTCTGTAGTGGTCTGTGATATTCTTACTCTCAGGTCTGTAGTGGTCTGTAGTGGTCTGTGATATTCTTACGCTCAGGTCTGTAGTGGTCTGTGATATTCTTACCTTCAGGTCTGTAGTGGTCTGTGATATTCTTACCCTCAGGTCTGTAGTGGTCTGTAGTGGTCTGTGATATTCTTACCCTCAGGTCTGTAGTGGTCTGTAGTGGTCTGTGATATTCTTACCCACAGGTCTGTAGTGGTCTGTGATATTCTTACCCTCAGGTCTGTAGTGGTCTGTGATATTCTTATCCTCAGGTCTGTAGTGGTCTGTGATATTCTTATCCTCAGGTCTGTAGTGGTCTGTGATATTCTTATCCTCAGGTCTGTAGTGGTCTGTGATATTCTTACCCTCAGGTCTGTAGTGGTCTGTAGTGGTCTGTGATATTCTTACCCTCAGGTCTGTAGTGGTCTGTGATATTCTTACCCTCAGGTCTGTAGTGGTCTGTAGTGGTCTGTGATATTCTTACCCTCAGGTCTGTAGTGGTCTGTGATATTCTTACCCTCAGGTCTGTAGTGGTCTGTAGTGGTCTGTGATATTATTACCCTCAGGTCTGTAGTGGTCTGTAGTGGTCTGTAATATTCTTACCCTCAGGTCTGTACTGAGCGATGATAGTAACAGTCTGTCCAGCATTCTTCAGAGCTGCTGCAGCCTGTTCATGAGTCGCATGTCTGAGATCCACACCGTTCACCTGCAGAGGAGTTATAACCATTACATTACATAATATTACATAACACTACACAACACCTAGCATTACATAACACTACATAACACTATATAACACTATGTGACACTACATTACACTATGTGACACTACATAACACTACATGACACTATGTAACACTACATAGCACTATGTACCACTACATAACATTACATAACACTATATAACACTACAGAACACTACATAGCATTACATAACACTACATAACACTACATAGCATTACATAACACAATACTGTACTGTAACATTACACTAAATAAGACTACATAACACTATGTAACACTACATAACACTATGTAACACTACATAACACTACGCAACACTATGTAACACTACATAACACTATGTAACACTACATAACACTACATAACACTATGTAACACTACATAACACTACATAGCATTGCATAGCATTACATAAGACTTCATAACACTATGTAACATTACGTAAGACTACATAAAACGATGTAACACTACATAACATTACATAGAACTTACCAACACTATGTAACACTACATAATATTACATAACACCATGTAACACTATGTAACACTACATAACACTATGTAACACTACAAAACATTATATAACATTACATAACACTATGTAACACTACATAACACTATGTAACACTACATAACACTATATAACACTACATAACACTATATAACACTACATAACACTACATGACATTACATAACACTACGTAACACTACATAACACTATATAACACTACATAACACTACATGACATTACATAACACTATGTAACACTACATAACACTATATAACACTACATAATATTACATAACACCATGTAACACTACAAAACATTACATAACATTATATAACACTATGTAACACTACATAACATTATATAACATTACATAACACTACGTAACACTACATAACACTATATAACACTATGTAACACTATACAACATTACATAACATCACATAACACTACAAAACATTACACTACTTAACACTACAAAACATTAAATAACACTATATAACACTATGTAACACTATACAACATTACATAACACTACTTAACACTACATAACACTACAAAACATTACACTACTTAACACTACAAAACATTAAATAACATTACATAACACTAAATAAGACTACATAACATTACATAACACTAAATAACACTACAAAACATTACATAAAACTAAATAAGACTACTTAACACTACAAAACACTACATAACACTATGTAACACTATACAACATTACATAACACTACGTAACACTACATTACATAACATTACATAACACTATGTAACACTATACAACATTACATAACACTACGTAACACTACATTACATAACATTACATAACACTATGTAACACTACAAAACATTAAATAACATTACATAACACTATGTAACACTACAAAACATTAAATAACATTACATAACACTATGTAACACTACATAACATTACATAACACTACATAACATTACATAACATTACATAACACTAAATAAGACTACATAACATCACATAACACTATGTAACACTACAAAACATTACTTAACACTACATAACACTACATAACATTACATAACATTACATAACACTATATAACATTACATAACATTACATAACACTATGTAACACTATACAACATTACATAACACTACGTAACACTACATAACACTACAAAACATTACATTACATAACATTACATAACACTATGTAACACTATGTAACACTACATAACATTACTTAACACTACATAACACTATGTAACACTACATAACACTACATAACATTACATAACACTATGTAACACTATGTAACACTACATAACACTACATAACACTACGTAACACTACGAAACACTATGTAACACTATGTAACACTATACAACATTACATAACACTACGTAACACTACATAACAGTACAAAACATTACATAACATTACATAACACTAAATAAGACTACATAACATCACATAACACTATGTAACACTACATAACATTACATAACACTATGTAACACTATGTCACACTACATAACATTACATAACACTATGTAACACTACATAACACTACATGACATTACATAACACTATGTAACACTACCTGACATTACATAACACTATGTAACACTACATGACATTACATAACACTATGTAACACTACATGGCATTACATAACACTATGTAACACTACATGACATTACATAACACTTTGTAACACTACATAACATTACATAACACTATGTAACACTACATGACATTACATAACGCTATGTAACACTACATAACATTACATAACACTTTGTAACACTACATAACATTACATAACAGTATGTAACACTACATAACATTACATAACACTATGTAACACTACATGACATTACATAACATTATGTAACACTATGCAACACTGCATAACACTACATGACATTACATAACACTTTGTAACACTACATGACATTACATAACACTATGTAACACTACATAACACTATGTAACACTACATGACATTACATAACAATATGTAACACTATGCAACACTGCATAACACTACATGACATTACATAACACTTTGTAACACTACATGACATTACATAACACTATGTAACACTACATAACATTGCATAACACTATGTAACACTACATGACATTACATAACACTATGTAACACTATGCAACACTTTGTAACACTACATAACATTACATAACACTATGTAACACTACATGACATTACATAACAATATGTAACACTATGCAACACTGCATAACACTACATGACATTACATAACACTTTGTAACACTACATGACATTACATAACACTATGTAACACTACATAACACTATGTAACACTACATGACATTACATAACACTTTGTAACACTACATAACATTACATAACACTTTGTAACACTACATAACATTACATAGCACTTTAAAACACTACATGACATTACATAACACTATGTAACACCACATGACATTACATAACACTTTGTAACACTACATGACATTACATACCACTTTGTAACACTACATAACATTACATAACACTATGTAACACTACATAACACTATGTAACACTACATGACATAACATAACACTTTGTAACACTACATGACATTACATAACACTATGTAACATTACATGACATTACATAACACTTTGTAACACTACATAACATTACATAACACTATGTAACACTACATGACATTACATAACACTTTGTAACACTACATAACATTACATAACACTATGTAACACTACATAACACTATGTAACACTACATAACATTACATAACACTATGTAACACTATGTAACACTACATAACACTATGTAACACTATGCAACACTATGTAACACTACATGACACTACATAACACTATGTAACACTACATAACATTACATAACACTATGTAACACTACATGACATAACATAACACTTTGTAACACTACATGACATAACATAACACTTTGTAACACTACATGACATAACATAACACTTTGTAACACTACATAACACTACATAACACTATGTAACACTACATAACATAACACTATGTAACACTACATAACACTACATAACACTACTCACACTGATGATTTGGTCTCCCTTGCGTAGCTCTCCTGAGAGATCAGCCGGTCCTCCAGCCAGGATGAAGGAGATAAAGATTCCCTCTCCGTCTTCTCCCCCAACGATGTTAAACCCCAGACCAGTCGACCCTCTGTGGATACACACCCGCCTGGCCTCTCTACTGGGAGCCCACACACAGACATTATAATACACTGTATCACCCTAACCCTCTCTACTACATATCTACTGTAACACTCAGCAGCCTGGTCTCTCTACTACATATCTACTGTAACACTCAGCAGCCTGGTCTCTCTACTACATATCTACTGTAACACTCAGCCTGGTCTCTCTACTACAGATCTACTGTAACGCTCAGCCTGGTCTCTCTACTACAGATCTACTGTAACGCTCAGCAGCCTGGTCTCTCTACTACATATCTACTGTAACACTCAGCCTGGTCTCTCTACTACAGATTTACTGTAACACTCAGCCTGGTCTCTCTACTACAGATCTACTGTAACACTCAGCCTGGTCTCTCTACTACATATCTACTGTAACACTCAGCCTGGTCTCTCTACTACAGATCTACTGTAACGCTCAGCCTGGTCTCTCTACTACATATCTACTGTAACGCTCAGCCTGGTCTCTCTACTACAGATCTACTGTAACACTCAGCCTGGTCTCTCTACTACAGATCTACTGTAACACTCAGCCTGGTCTCTCTACTACAGATATAATCTACTGTAACACTCAGCCTGGTCTCTCTACTACAGATATAATCTACTGTAACACTCAGCCTGGTCTCTCTACTCCAGATATCATCTACTGTAACACTCAGCCTGGTCTCTCTACTACAGATCTACTGTAACACTCAGCCTGGTCTCTCTACTACATATCTACTGTAACACTCAGCCTGGTCTCTCTACTACATATCTACTGTAACACTCAGCCTGGTCTCTCTACTACAGATCTACTGTAACGCTCAGCCTGGTCTCTCTACTACATCTACTGTAACGCTCAGCCTGGTCTCTCTACTACAGATCTACTGTAACACTCAGCCTGGTCTCTCTACTACATATCTACTGTAACACTCAGCATGGTCTCTCTACTACAGATCTACTGTAACGCTCAGCCTGGTCTCTCTACTACATATCTACTGTAACACTCAGCCTGGTCTGTAACTACATATCTACTGTAACACTCAGCCTGGTCTCTCTACTACAGATCTACTGTAACACTCAGCCTGGTCTCTACTACAGATCTACTGTAACACTCAGCCTGGTAACTCTACTACATATATAATCTATGTAACGCTCAGCCTGGTCTCTCTACTACAGATCTACTGTAACACTCAGCCTGGTCTCTCTACTACATATCTACTGTAACACTCAGCCTGGTCTCTCTACTACAGATCTACTGTAATGCTCAGCCTGGTCTCTCTCCTACATATCTACTGTAATGCTCAGCCTGGTCTCTCTACTACATATCTACTGTAACGCTCAGCCTGGTCTCTCTACTACAGATCTACTGTAACACTCAGCCTGGTCTCTCTACTACATATCTACTGTAACACTCAGTGTTTCTGGTCTCTCTACTACAGATCTACTGTAACACTCAGCCTGGTCTCTCTACTACAGAACTACTGTAACACTACAGCCTGTCTCTCACTACATATCTACTGTAACACTCAGCCTGGTCTCTCTACTACAGATCTACTGTAACACTCAGCCTGGTAACACTACATATCTACTGTAACACTCAGCATGGTCTCTCTACTACACTACTGTAACACTGCAATCAGCCTGGTCTCTTACTATAACACTACTGTAACACTCAGCCTGGTCTCTCACTACATAAGACTGTAACACTCAGCATGGTCTCTCTACTACAGATCTACTGTAACACTCAGCCTGGTCTCTCTACTACATATCTACTGTAACACTCAGCCTGGTCTAACTACTACATATCTACTGTAACACTCAGCCTGGTCTCTCTACTACAGATCTACTGTAACACTCAGCCTGGTCTCTACTACAGATCTACTGTAACACTCAGCCTGGTCTCTCTACTACATATATAATCTACTGTAACGCTCAGCCTGGTCTCTCTACTACAGATCTACTGTAACACTCAGCCTGGTCTCTCTACTACATACTACTGTAACACTCAGCCTGGTCATCTACTAAGATCTACTGTAATGCTCAGCCTGGTCTCTCTCCTACATATCTACTGTAATGTCAGCCTGGTCTCTCTACTACATATCTACTGTAACACTCAGCCTGGTCTCTACTACATATCTACTGTAACACTCAGCCTGGTCTCTCTACTACATATCTACTGTAACACTCAGCCTGGTCTCTCTACTACATATCTACTGTAACACTCAGCCTGGTCTCTCTACTACAGATCTACTGTAACAGCCTGGTCTCTAACTACAGTATCTACTGTAACGCTCAGCCTGGTCTCTCTACTACAGATCTACTGTAACACTCAGCCTGGTCTCTACTACATATCTACTGTAACACTCAGCATGGTCTCTCTACTACAGATCTACTGTAACACTCAGCCTGGTCTCTCTACTACATATCTACTGTAACACTCAGCCTGGTCTCTCTACTACATATACTGTAACACTAGCCTGTAACTCTACTACAGATCTACATAACACTCAGCCTGGTCTCTACTACAGATCTACTGTAACACTCAGCCTGGTCTCTCTACTACATATCTACTGTAACACTCAGCCTGGTCTCTACTACAGATCTACTGTAACACTCAGCCTGGTCTCTCTACTACATATCTACTGTAACACTCAGCCTGGTCTCTCTACTACATATCTACTGTAACACTCAGCCTGGTCTCTCTACTACATATCTACTGTAACACTCAGCCTGGTCTTCTACTACATATCTACTGTAACGTACAGCCTGGTCTCTCTACTACAGATCTACTGTAACACTCAGCCTAGTCTCTCTACTACAGATACACACACTGTAACACTCAGCCTGGTCTCTCTACTACAGATATAATCTACTGTAACACTCAGCATGGTCTCTCTACTACAGATATCATCTACTGTAACACTCAGCCTGGTCTCTACTACAGATCTACAGTAACACTCAGCCTGGTAACACTACATATCTACTGTAACACTCAGCCTGGTCTCTACTACAGATAACTACTGTAACACTCAGCCTGGTAGTCTACTACATATCTACTGTAACACTCAGCCTGGTCTCTCTACTACAGATCTACTGTAACACTCAGCCTGGTCTCTTACTACAGATCTACTGTAACGCTCAGCCTGGTCTCTCTACTACATATCTACTGTAACGCTCAGCCTGGTCTCTCTACTACAGATGTACTGTAACACTCAGCCTGGTCTCTCTACTACATATCTACTGTAACACTCAGCATGGTCTCTTACTACAGATCTACTGTAACGCTAGCCTGGTCTCTCTACTACAGATCTACTGTAACACTCAGCCTGGTCTCTCTACTACATATCTACTGTAACACTCAGCCTGGTCTCTCTACTACAGATCTACTGTAACACTCAGCCTGGTCTCTACTACAGATATAATTTACCCTAACACTAGCAGCCTGGTCTCTCTACGACAGATATAAGGTCTTTGTAACACTAGCCTGGTCTCTCTACTACAGATCTACTGTAACACTCAGCCTGGTCACTCTTTTACAGATATAACTACTGTAACACTCAGCCTGGTCTCTACTACATATCTACTGTAACGCTCAGCCTGGTCTCTACATAAGATCTACTGTAACACTCATGGTCTCTACATAACTACAGTATAACTACTGTAACACTCAGCCTGAGTCTCAGTCTACATACAGATATAATCTACTGTAACACTCAGCCTGGTCTCTACTAACAGATACAATCTACTGTAACACTCAGCCTGGTCTCTTAACTACAGATCTACTGTAACACTCAGCCTGGTCTCTCTACTACATATCTACTGTAACACTAGCCTGTCTTCTACTACATATCTACTGTAACACTCAGCCACTTCTCTCTACTACAGATCTACTGTAACACTAGCCTGGTCTCTACTACAGATACTGTAATGCTCAGCCTGGTCTCTACTACATAAATCTACTGTAACACTCAGCCTGGTCTCTCTACATACAGATCTACTGTAACACTCAGCCTGGTCTCTCTAGTAACAGATCTACATAACACTCAGCCTGGTCTTACTATAACACTACTGTAACACTAGCCTGGTCTTCTAACACAGATATAATCTACTGTAACACTCAGCCTGGTCTCTCTACATTACAGATATCATCTACTGTAACACTCAGCCTGGTCTCTCTACTACAGAACTACTGTAACACTCAGCCTGGTCTCTCTACTACATATTACTGTAACACTAGCCTGGTCTCTCTACTACAGATCTACTGTAACACTCAGCCTGGTCATTACATATCTACACTGTTGTAACACTCAGCCTGGTCTCTCTACTACAGATCTACTGTAACACTCAGCCTGGTCTCTCTACTACATATCTACTGTAACACTCAGCATAACAGTCTATGTAAGTCAGACTACATAGAGATCTACTGTAACACTCAGCCTGGTCTCTCTACAGTACATATCTACTGTAACACTAGCCTGGTCTCTTAACTACAGATCTACTGTAACACTCAGCCTGGTCTCTACTACAGAGTCTACTGTAACACTCAGCCTGGTCTACTCAGACTACAGAACACTAGCTGTAACACTGTAACACTAGCCTGGTCTCTAACACTATGTACTGTAACACTCAGCATCTACATCTACACAGATCTACTGTAACACTCAGCCTGGTCTCTCTACTACATACTACTGTAACGCTCAGCCTGGGGGACATTACATATGTTTGTAACACTCAGCCTATGTCTCTCTACTACATATCTACTGTAACACTCAGCATTACATCTTTCTAACTACAGACTACTGTAACACAGTACTGGTCTCTCTACTACATATCTACTGTAACACTCAGCCTGGTCTCTCTACTACATATCTACTGTAACACTCAGCCTGGTCTCTAACAGATCTACTGTAACACTCAGCCTGGTCTCTACTACAGATCTACTGTAACACTCAGCCTGGTCATTACTACATATATAATCTAGTCTGTAACACTACAGCCTGACTCTCTACTACAGATCTACTGTAACACTCAGCCTGGTCTCTCTACTACATATCTACTGTAACACTCAGCCTGGTGTCTTAACATTAGATCTACTGTAATGCTCAGCCTGGTCTCATCCTACATATCTACTGTAATGCTAGTGTTTCTGGTCTCTCTACTACATATCTACTGTAACGCTCAGCCTGGTCTCTCTACTAGATATCTACTGTAACGCTAGCCTGGTCTCTCTACTACATATCTACTGTAACACTCAGCCTGGTCTCTCTACTAAGATCTACTGTAACACTCAGCCTGGTCTCTCTACTACAGATCACTGTAACACTCAGCCTGGTCTCTCTACTACAGATATAATCTACTGTAACACTCAGCCTGGTCTCTCTACTACAGATATAATCTACTGTAACACTCAGCCTGGTCTCTCTACTACAGATCTACTGTAACACTCAGCCTGGTCTCTCTACTACATATCTACTGTAACACTCAGCCTGGTCTCTCTACTACATATCTACTGTAACACTCAGCCTGGTCTCTCTACTACATATCTACTGTAACACTCAGCCTGGTCTCTCTACTACAGATCTACTGTAACGCTCAGCCTGGTCTCTCTACTACATATCTACTGTAACACAGCCTGGTCTCATCTACTACAGATCTACTGTAACACTCAGCCTGGTCTCTCTACTACATATCTACTGTAACACTCAGCCTGGTCTCTCTACTACAGATCTACTGTAACGCTCAGCCTGGTCTCTCTACTACAGATCTACTGTAACACTCAGCCTGGTCTCTCTACTACATATCTACTGTAACACTCAGCCTGGTCTCTCTACTACAGATCTACTGTAACCTCAGCCTGTCTCTCTACTACAGATATAATTTACCTAACACTCAGCAGCCTGGTCTCTCTACTACAGATATAATCTACTGTAACACTCAGCCTGGTCTCTCTACTACAGATCTACTGTAACACTCAGCCTGGTCACTCTATACAGATATAATCTACTAACACTCAGCCTGGTCTCTGTACTACATATCTACTGTAACGCTCAGCCTGGTCTCTCTACTACAGATCTACTGTAACACTCAGCCTGGTCTCTCTACTACAGATATAATCTACTGTAACACTCAGCCTGGTCTCTCTACTACAGATATAATCTACTGTAACACTCAGCCTGGTCTCTCTACTACAGATATAATCTACTGTAACACTCAGACTGGTCTCTCTACTACAGATCTACTGTAACACTCAGCCTGGTCTCTCTACTACATATCTACTGTAACGCTCAGCCTGGTCTCTCTACTACAGATCTACTGTAACACTCAGCCTGGTCTCTCTACTACATATCTACTGTAACACTCAGCCTGGTCTCTAACTACAGATCTACTGTAACACTCAGCCTGGTCTCTCTACTACAGATCTACTGTAATGCTCAGCCTGGTCTCTCTACTACAGATCTACTGTAATGCTCAGCCTGGTCTCTCTACTACAGATATAATCTACTGTAACTCTCAGCCTGGTCTCTCTACTACAGATCTACTGTAACACTCAGCCTGGTCTCTCTACTACAGATCTACTGTAACACTCAGCCTGGTCTCTACTACAGATCTACTGTAACACTCAGCCTGGTCTCTCTACTACAGATATAATCTACTGTAACACTCAGCCTGGTCTCTACTACAGATATAATACTGTAACACTACTCAGCCTGGTCTCTACTGTAACACTCAGCCAGATATCAGATCTACTGTAACACTCAGCCTGGTCTCTCTACTACATATCTACTGTAACACTCAGCCTGGTCTCTCTACTACATATCTACTGTAACACTCAGCCTGGTCTCTCTACTACAGATCTACTGTAACACTCAGCCTGGTCTCTACTACAGATCTACTGTAACACTCAGCCTGGTCTCTCTACTACAGATCTACTGTAACACTCAGCCTGGTCTCTCTACTACAGATCTACTGTAACACTCAGCCTGGTCTCTACTACAGATCTACTGTAACACTCAGCCTGGTCTCTCTACTACATATCTACTGTAACACTCAGCCTGGTCTCTCTACTACAGATCTACTGTAACACTCAGCCTGGTCTCTCTACTACAGATCTACTGTAACACTCAGCTGGTCTCTACACAGATCTACTGTAACACTGCCTGTCTCTCTACTACAGTATTCTACTGTAACGCTCAGCCTGGTCTCTCTACTACAGATCTACTGTAACACTCAGCCTGGTCTCTCTACTACATATCTACTGTAACACTCAGCCTGGTCTCTCTACTACAGATCTACTGTAATGCTCAGCCTGGTCTCTCTCCTACATATCTACTGTAATGCTCAGCCTGGTCTCTCTACTACATATCTACTGTAACGCTCAGCCTGGTCTCTCTACTACATATCTACTGTAACGCTCAGCCTGGTCTCTCTACTACATATCTACTGTAACGCTCAGCCTGGTCTCTCTACTACAGATCTACTGTAACACTCAGCCTGGTCTCTCTACTACAGATCTACTGTAACACTCAGCCTGGTCTCTCTACTACAGATATAATCTACTGTAACACTCAGCCTGGTCTCTCTACTCCAGATATCATCTACTGTAACACTCAGCCTGGTCTCTCTACTACAGATCTACTGTAACACTCAGCCTGGTCTCTCTACTACATATCTACTGTAACACTCAGCATGGTCTCTCTACTACAGATCTACTGTAACGCTCAGCCTGGTCTCTCTACTACATATCTACTGTAACACTCAGCCTGGTCTCTCTACTACATATCTACTGTAACACTCAGCCTGGTCTCTCTACTACAGATCTACTGTAACACTCAGCCTGGTCTCTACTACAGATCTACTGTAACACTCAGCCTGGTCTCTCTACTACATATATAATCTACTGTAACGCTCAGCCTGGTCTCTCTACTACAGATCTACTGTAACACTCAGCCTGGTCTCTCTACTACATATCTACTGTAACACTCAGCCTGGTCTCTCTACTACAGATCTACTGTAATGCTCAGCCTGGTCTCTCTCCTACATATCTACTGTAATGCTCAGCCTGGTCTCTCTACTACATATCTACTGTAACGCTCAGCCTGGTCTCTCTACTACATATCTACTGTAACGCTCAGCCTGGTCTCTCTACTCATATCTACTGTAACAGAGCCTGGTCTCTCTACTACAGATCTACTGTAACACTCAGCCTGGTCTCTCTACTACAGATCTACTGTAACACTCAGCCTGGTCTCTCTACTACAGATATAATCTAGTAACACTCAGCCTGGTCTCTTACTCCAGATATCTCTACTGTAACACTCAGCCTGGTCTCTCTACTACAGATCTACTGTAACACTCAGCTTGGTCTCTCTACTACATATCTACTGTAACACTCAGCCTGGTCTCTCTACTACAGATCTTTGTAACACTCAGCCTGGTCTCTCTACTACATATCTACTGTAACACTCAGCCTGGTCTCTCTACTACATATCTACTGTAACACTCAGCCTGGTCTCTCTACTACAGATCTACTGTAACGCTCAGCCTGGTCTCTCTACTACAGAACGCTCAGCCTGGTCTCTCTACTACAGATCTACTGTAACACTCAGCCTGGTCTCTCTACTACATATCTACTGTAACACTCAGCATGGTCTCTCTACTACAGATCTACTGTAACGCTCATCCTGGTCTCTCTACTACAGATCTACTGTAACACTCAGCCTGGTCTCTCTACTACATATCTACTGTAACACTCAGCCTGGTCTCTCTACTACAGATCTACTGTAACACTCAGCCTGGTCTCTCTACTACAGATCTACTGTAACGCTCAGCCTGGTCTCTCTACTACAGATATAATTTACCCTAACACTCAGCAGCCTGGTCTCTCTACTACAGATATAATCTACTGTAACACTCAGCCTGGTCTCTCTACTACAGATCTACTGTAACACTCAGCCTGGTCACTCTATTACAGATATAATCTACTGTAACACTCAGCCTGTCTCTCTACTATATCTACTGTAACGCTCAGCCTGGTCTCTCTACTTAGATCTGTAACACTCAGCCTGGTCTCTCTACTACATATATAATCTACTGTAACACTCAGCCTGGTCTCTCTACTCAGATATAATCTACTGTAACACTCTGGTCTCTCTACTACAGATATAATCTACTGTAACACTCAGACTGGTCTCTCTACTACATATCTACTGTAACACTCAGCCTGGTCTCTCTACTACATATCTACTGTAACACTCAGCCTGGTCTCTCTACTACAGATCTACTGTAATGCTCAGCCTGGTCTCTCTACTACAGATCTACTGTAATGCTCAGCCTGGTCTCTCTACTACAGGTCTACTGTAACTCTCAGCCTGGTCTCTCTACTACAGATCTACTGTAACACTCAGCCTGGTCTCTCTACTACAGATCTACTGTAACACTCAGCCTGGTCTCTACTACAGATCTACTGTAACACTCAGCCTGGTCTCTCTACTACAGATATAATCTACTGTAACACTCAGCAGCCTGGTCTCTCTGCTACAGATATAATCTACTGTAACACTCAGCCTGGTCTCTCTACTACAGATCTACTGTAACACTCAGCATGGTCACTCTATTACAGATATAATCTACTGTAACACTCAGCCTGGTCACTCTATTACAGATATAATCTACTGTAACACTCAGCCTGGTCACTCTATTACATATATAATATACTGTAACACTCAGCCTGGTCTCTCTACTACAGATATAATCTACTGTAACACTCAACCTGGTCTCTCTACTACAGATATACTGTAACACTCAGCCTGGTCTCTCTACTACAGATCTACTGTAACACTCAGCCTGGTCTCTCTACTACAGATCTACTGTAACACTCAGCCTGGTCTCTCTACTACAGATCTACTGTAACACTCAGCCTGGTCTCTCTACTACAGATCTACTGTAATGCTCAGCCTGGTCTCTCTCCTACATATCTACTGTAATGCTCAGCCTGGTCTCTCTACTACATATCTACTGTAACGCTCAGCCTGGTCTCTCTACTACATATCTACTGTAACGCTCAGCCTGGTCTCTCTACTACATATCTACTGTAACGCTCAGCCTGGTCTCTCTACTACAGATCTACTGTAACACTCAGCCTGGTCTCTCTACTACAGATCTACTGTAACACTCAGCCTGGTCTCTCTACTACAGATATAATCTACTGTAACACTCAGCCTGGTCTCTCTACTCCAGATATCATCTACTGTAACACTCAGCCTGGTCTCTCTACTACAGATCTACTGTAACACTCAGCTTGGTCTCTCTACTACATATCTACTGTAACACTCAGCCTGGTCTCTCTACTACAGATCTACTGTAACACTCAGCCTGGTCTCTCTACTACATATCTACTGTAACACTCAGCCTGGTCTCTCTACTACATATCTACTGTAACACTCAGCCTGGTCTCTCTACTACAGATCTACTGTAACGCTCAGCCTGGTCTCTCTACTACATATCTACTGTAACGCTCAGCCTGGTCTCTCTACTACAGATCTACTGTAACACTCAGCCTGGTCTCTCTACTACATATCTACTGTAACACTCAGCATGGTCTCTCTACTACAGATCTACTGTAACGCTCATCCTGGTCTCTCTACTACAGATCTACTGTAACACTCAGCCTGGTCTCTCTACTACATATCTACTGTAACACTCAGCCTGGTCTCTCTACTACATATCTACTGTAACACTCAGCCTGGTCTCTCTACTACAGATCTACTGTAACGCTCAGCCTGGTCTCTCTACTACAGATATAATTTACCCTAACACTCAGCAGCCTGGTCTCTCTACTACAGATATAATCTACTGTAACACTCAGCCTGGTCTCTCTACTACAGATCTACTGTAACACTCAGCCTGGTCACTCTATTACAGATATAATCTACTGTAACACTCAGCCTGGTCTCTCTACTACATATCTACTGTAACGCTCAGCCTGGTCTCTCTACTACAGATCTACTGTAACACTCAGCCTGGTCTCTCTACTACAGATATAATCTACTGTAACACTCAGCCTGGTCTCTCTACTACAGATATAATCTACTGTAACACTCAGCCTGGTCTCTCTACTACAGATATAATCTACTGTAACACTCAGACTGGTCTCTCTACTACATATCTACTGTAACACTCAGCCTGGTCTCTCTACTACATATCTACTGTAACACTCAGCCTGGTCTCTCTACTACAGATCTACTGTAATGCTCAGCCTGGTCTCTCTACTACAGATCTACTGTAATGCTCAGCCTGGTCTCTCTACTACATATATAATCTACTGTAACTCTCAGCCTGGTCTCTCTACTACAGATCTACTGTAACACTCAGCCTGGTCTCTCTACTACAGATCTACTGTAACACTCAGCCTGGTCTCTACTACAGATCTACTGTAACACTCAGCCTGGTCTCTCTACTACAGATATAATCTACTGTAACACTCAGCAGCCTGGTCTCTCTGCTACAGATATAATCTACTGTAACACTCAGCCTGGTCTCTCTACTACAGATCTACTGTAACACTCAGCATGGTCACTCTATTACAGATATAATCTACTGTAACACTCAGCCTGGTCACTCTATTACAGATATAATCTACTGTAACACTCAGCCTGGTCACTCTATTACATATATAATATACTGTAACACTCAGCCTGGTCTCTCTACTACAGATATAATCTACTGTAACACTCAACCTGGTCTCTCTACTACAGATATACTGTAACACTCAGCCTGGTCTCTCTACTACAGATCTACTGTAACACTCAGCCTGGTCTCTCTACTACAGATCTACTGTAACACTCAGCCTGGTCTCTCTACTACAGATCTACTGTAACACTCAGCCTGGTCTCTCTACTACAGATCTACTGTAACACTCAGCCTGGTCTCTCTACTACAGATCTACTGTAACGCTCAGCCTGGTCTCTCTACTACAGATCTACTGTAACACTCAGCCTGGTCTCTCTACTACAGATCTACTGTAACACTCAGCCTGGTCTCTCTACTACAGATCTACTGTATCACTCAGCCTGGTCTCTCTACTACAGATCTACTGTAACACTCAGCCTGGTCTCTCTACTACAGATCTACTGTAACACTCAGCCTGGTCTCTCTACTACAGATCTACTGTAACACTCAGCCTGGTCACTCAGCCCAATATGTCTCCACACAGATAGAACCAGACATTAAACAGACATTTCTCCATACATCCCAACCTGAGGTAATGATCTGATGTCTGGTTTGACGGACATGATATGATTTGAGTTACATTGACATTTTTGTGTGTGTCTGTGTGTCCTGACCTGGGGATGTCGTCTTCTCCCATCATTCCGTGCGGTATGGGTGAGTAGCGTCGTGGCGAGGGCGGCGGCAGAGAGGATTGTGGGTAATCTAGGTAGTTAGGGCCCACGTCTGGGTCCATGTACGCTGGAGAGACAGGGAGAGATGAGGTTGAATATGTAGAGCTAGACCCCGGTACATTACAACACTGCTCAGCTTCAAGTTCCCTGGTGTCCACATCACCAACAAACTATCATGGTCCAAACACACCAAGACAGTCGTGAAGAGGGCACAACAACGCCTATTCTCCCTCTGGAGACTGAAAAGATTTGGCATGGGTCCTCAGATCCTCAAAAGGTTCTACAGAGTAGTGCGTACGGCCCAGTACATCACTGGGGCTCAGCTGCCTGCCATCCAGGACCTCTATACCAGGCGGAACGCCAAGTCTAGGTCCAAGAGGCTTCTAAACAGTTTTTACCCCCAAGCTATAAGACTCCTGAACAGCCAATCGATTGGCCACCCAGACTATTTACATTAACACCCCCCCGCCCCCCTTTTACACCGCTGCTACTCTCTGTTTATTATCTATCCATAGTGTCACGGACCCTCCTCTGCAGTGCAGGGGCGGTTCCTCCTGCAGGCAGACCTTCACACACACAGATCCCTGCACTTTACATTTACACCTTACATTATGATACTTTCACACCTCATTCCCTTTTCTTTGTTTAAAGTGAATCGTTATAATAAAGAACCTTTTTGATTGGCCGATACCTGATACCTAATTTTTGCCTGTGACAATAGTCAGTTAACGATTCACATAATACCTCGACTAACCTGGACCCCCGCACATGGACTCGGTACACCTTGTATATAGCCTCCACATTGACTCTGTACCGGTACCCCCTGTATATAGCCTCCACATTGACTCTGTACCGTAATAATACCCTGTATATAGACTCACATTGACTAGCCTCTTACATTGACTCTGTTGGTACCCCTGTATATAGTCTCCACATTGACTCTGTGAGGTCCCCCTGTATGGTTCCACATTGACTCTGTACCAGTCAGCATTTCACTTTGAGGTCTGGTACACCTGTTGTCTCCACATTGACTCTGTCAGTCAGTTTCACCCCTTGGTCAGTCAGTTTCATAGCCTCCACATTGACTCTGTGACCGTAATACCCTGTATATAGCTGGTCTCCACATTGACTCTGAGGTCTACACCTGTTGGCCTAAGGGACTGGTCAGTCAGCCCTGTATTTCACTGTGAGGTCTACACCTGTTGGTTAAGGGCTGGTCAGTCATATAGTCTCACATGTGAGGTCTACCCCCTGTTGGTTAAGGGACTCTGTACCAGTACCTCCTGTATATAGCCTCCATTTCACTGTGAGGTCTACCCTGTTGGTTCCACATTGACTCTGTCAGTCAGCATTTCACTGTATTAGCCTCCACATTGACTCTGTTGGTTAAGGGCTGGTCAGCCTCACATTGACTCTGTGAGGTCTACACCTGTTATAGCCTCCACATTGACTCTGTCAGTCAGCATTTCACTGTGAGGCCTACACCTTGACTCTGGTAATACCCTGTATATAGCCTCATGTACATATTGATATTTTATTGTCTTACTGTTCTTACTTTAGTTTATTTAGAATATATTTTCTTAAGAAAAACAAAAGTTAAAACATTATTAATCTATTTAAATGCATTGTTGATTAAGGGCTGGTCAGTCAGCATTTCACTTTGAGGTCTACACCTGTTTTATTCTGCACATGTGACACATCAATTTGATTTGCCATGTTAGTGGGTCTAGGAGTCCTAACACTAACCCCTAACCCTAAAACCCCTAACACTTAACCCTAACCCCTAACGCCAACCCTAACCCTAACCCCTAACACCTAACCCTAACCCCTAACCATAACCATAACCATAACCCCAACCCCTAACCCCAACCCCTAACCCTAACCCTAACCCTTACTCCAACCCTAACCCCTAACCCCAACCCTAACCCCAACCCTAACCCCTATCCCTAACCCCAACCCTAACCCTATCCCTAACCCTAACCCTAACCCTAACCCTAACCCTCCCTAACCCTAACCCTAACCCCTAACCCTACCTCTAACCCCTAACCCTAACCCTTAACCCTAACCCTAACCCTAACCCTAAACCCAACACCTAATCCCTAAACCCTAACACTGTGTAGAGGTGTATACGTACAGGTGAGGTCAGGGGGACTGTACTGGTCAGGTGTGTAGAGATGTGAAGGTTTGGCTACTCTCAGGTAGACCACTTCGGCTGTGTTCTTCAGAGCTGATACTGCGTCTTCATGCATCACATCTTCTAAACAGACCTGGTTCACCTGGTGACAGAGAAAACATGACATAGATACATACCGTACTTTTGGAAAGTATTCCGACCCCTTGACTTTTTCCACATTTTGTTACAAAAAAATCTAAAATTCCTAGTCACAAAATGTGTATTTTTTATTTTGCAAATGTATATAAAAAAACTGCAATATCACATTTACATAAGTATTCAGACCCTTTACTCAGTACTTTGTTGAAGCACCTTTGGCAGCGATTACAGCCTCTAGTCTTCTTGGTTATGACGCTACAATCTTGGCACACCTGTATTTGGGGAGTTTCTCCCATTCTTCTTTGCAGATCCCTTCAAGCTCTGTCAGGTTGGATGGGGGAGCGTCGCTGCACAGCTATTTTCAAGTCTCTCCAGAGATGTTCGATCAGGTTCATGTCAGGGCTCTGGCTGGGCCACTCAAGGACATTCAGAGATTTGTCCCGAAGCCACTTCTGCACTGTCTTGGCTGTGTGCTTAGGGTCGATGTCCTGTTGGAAGGTGAACGTTCGCCCCAGTCTGAGTTCCTGAGCACTCTGGAACAGGTTTTGATCAATGATCTCTCTGTACTTTCCTCCGTTCATCTTTCTCTTGATCCTGACGAGTCTCCCAGTCCTTGCCACCGAAAAACATCCCCTCAGCATGATGCTGCCACCACCATGCTTCACCGTAGGGATGGTGCCAGGTTTCCTCCAGACGTGATGCTTGGCATTCAGGCCAAAGAGTCTTGGTTTCGTCAGAACAGAGAATCTTGTTTCTCATGGTCTGAGAGTCCTTTAGGTGCCTTTCGGCAAACTCCAAGCAGGCTGTCATGTGCCTTTTTTCTGAGGAGTGGCTTCCGCCTGGCCACTCTACCATAAAGGCCTGATTGATTGGGTTCTTGGTCACCTCCCTGACCAATCTCCCCCGGCGGCCAGTTCTAGGAAGAGTCTTTGTAGCTCCAAACGTCTCCCAACTAAGTGATCTGATTACTTTTTACAGTGTATTGTGTGTGTGTTTAAATTAATATTTTAGTCATTTAGCAGACACTCTTATCCAGAGAGACTTACAGTTAGTGCATTCATCTTCAGATAGCTAGGTGAGACAATCACATATCTATCATAGTCAGGACATTCATCTTCAGATAGCTAGGTGGACCAGTCATAGTCAGGACATTCATCTTCAGATAGCTAGGTGGACCAGTCATAGTCAGGACCTTCATCTTCAGATAGCTAGGTGGACCAGTCATAGTCAGGACATTCATCTTCAGATAGCTAGGTGAGACAACCACATATCTATCATAGTCAGGACATTCATCTTCAGATAGCTAGGTGGGACAACCACATATCACAGTCATAGTCAGGACATTCATCTCCAGATAGCTAGGTGAGACAACCACATATCACAGTCATAGTCAGGACATTCATCTTCAGATAGCTAGGTGAGACAACCACATATCTATCATAGTCAGGACATTCATCTTCAGATAGCTAGGTGGGACAACCACATATCACAGTCATAGTCGGTACATTCATCTCCAGATAGCTAGGTGGTTCAACCACATATCACAGTCATAGTCAGTACCTTCATCTTCAGATAGCTAGGCGTTCCATTGCAATTCTACAGACAAAGGAATTCTCCGGTTGGAACATTATTGAAGATTTATGATAAAAACATCCTAAAGATTGATTCTATACATCGTTTGACATGTTTCTACGAACTGTAATATGACTTTTCATCTGAACTTTCGCCTGGACTTGCCCGCGCATCGTGAGTTTGGATTGTGTACTAAACGCGAGAACAAAAATGAGGTATTTGGACATAAATGATGGACTTTATCGAACAAATCAAACATTTATTGTGGAACTGGGATTCCTGGGAGTGCATTCTGATGAAGATCATCAAAGGTAAGTGAATATTTATAATGCTATTTCTGACTTCTGTTGACTCCACAACATGGCGGATATCTGTATGGCTTGATTTGTTGTCAGATTATTGCATGGTGTGCTTTTTCGGTAAAGTTTAAAAAAAATCTGACACAGCGGTTGGATTAAGGAGAAGTTTATCTAAAGTTCCATGCATAACACTTGATATTCTCATCAACATTTATGATGAGTATTTCTGTAAATTGATGTGGCTCTATGCAAAATCACCGGATGTTTTTGGAACTACTGAACATAACGCGCCAATGTAAACTCCGATTTTTGGATATAAATATGAACTTTATCGAACAAAACATACATGTATTGTGTAACATGAAGTCCTATGAGTGTCATCTGATGAAGATCATCAAAGGTTAGTGATTCATTTTATGTCTATTTCTGCTTTTTGTGACTCCTCTCTTTGGCTGGAAAAATGGCTGTGTTTTTCTGTGACTAGGTGCAGACCTAACATAATCGTTTGGTGTGCTTTCGTCGTAAAGCCTTTTTGAAATCGGACAGTGTGGTGGGATTAACAACAAGTTTATCTTTAAAATGGTGTAAAATACTTCTATGTTTGAGGAATTTTAATAATGAGATTTCTGTTGTTTTGAATTTGGCACCCTGCACTTTCACTGGCTGTCATATCACGTTAGCGGGATCTAAGCCATTAGAAGATGAGCAGGGACACTGCTGTCCTAGCTTCAGGGGGAAACTGGTTCCACCACTGGGGTGGGAGGACAGAGAAGAGCTTGGACTGGGCTGAGCGGGAGCTGCCTCCCGTAGGGGTGGGAGGACAGAGAAGAGCTTGGACTGGGCTGAGAGGGAGCTGCCTCCTGTAGGGGTGGGAGGACAGAGAAGAGCTTGGACTGGGCTGAGCAGGAGCTGCCTCCTGTAGGGGTGGGAAGAGCAAGAGACCAGAGGTGGCAGAACAGAGTGCTCGGGTTGGGGTGTAGAGTTTGAGCATAGCCTGTAGGTAGGTAAGGGCAGTTCCTCTTGCTGTTACGTAGGTAACACCATGGTCAGTGGAGGAGAAGGGTGTCATGAGAGAACTTGGAAAGGTTGACAGAAGTTGCAAGGGTTTGGAGCCCAGCCAACAGCGAGTTGCAAAAGCTGCACCACTTCCTGTGTGCGGTAGGGTCCTACTCTACAGATGTTCCTCTTCCTGTGTGCGGTAGGGTCCTACTCTACAGATGTTCCTCTTCCTGTGTGCGGTAGGGTCCTACTCTACAGATGTTCCTCTTCCTGTGTGCGGTAGGGTCCTACTCTACAGATGTTCCTCTTCCTGTGTGCGGTAGGGTCCTACTCTACAGATGTTCCTCTTCCTGTGTGCGGTAGGGTCCTACTCTACAGATGTTCCTCTTCCTGTGTGCGGTAGGGTCCTACTCTACAGATGTTCCTCTTCCTGTGTGCGGTAGGGTCCTACTCTACAGATGTTCCTCTTCCTGTGTGCGGTAGGGTCCTACTCTACAGATGTTCCTCTTCCTGTGTGCGGTAGGGTCCTACTCTACAGATGTTCCTCTTCCTGTGTGCGGTAGGGTCCTACTCTACAGATGTTCCTCTTCCTGTGTGCGGTAGGGTCCTACTCTACAGATGTTCCTCTTCCTGTGTGCGGTAGGGTCCTACTCTACAGATGTTCCTCTTCCTGTGTGCGGTAGGGTCATACAGATGTTGTAGATCATGAACCTGCAGGAGTGAGTCTTCGATGCTTACAGAGAACGACAGGGTGTTGTCACGCCAAGGTTCTTTGCACTCTGGGAGGGGGACACTGTGGAGTTTTCAACTGTCATGTAGAGGTCTTTGAGCGGGCAGGCCTTCCCTATGAGGAAGACCAGCTCCGTCTTGTCGAGGTTGAGCTTGAGATGGTGGGCCGACGTCCAAGTTGAGATATCTGCCAGACACACAGAGATGCCTGTCACCACCTGGGCGTCAGAAGGTGGGAATGAGAAAAGTAGTTGAGTGTAATCTGCAGAGCAGTGATAGGAGAGACCATGTGAGGATATGACCAGTGACTTGGTCTAAAGAGAGGAGAGAGGAGAGGTCCATCCTCATAGTAGTAATAGAAGTGGGACACCATTAGTGAGAGTATGTGGTGCAGACACAGATCCTCTCCACATCACCTGATAGGAGCGGCCTGCCAGGTAGGATGCAATCCAGGAGTGTGAAGAGCCTGAAGGGGCTGAAGGGCAGCATAGACTGAGGTGATCTGATAGGACTGAAGGGCAGCATAGACTAAGGTGATCTGAAGGGCAGCATAGACTGAGGTGATCTGATAGGACTGAAGGGCAGCATAGACTGAGGTGATCTGAAGGGACTGAAGGGCAGCATAGACTGAGGTGATCTGATAGGGCTGAAGGGCAGCATAGACTGAGGTGATCTGATAGGACTGAAGGGCAGCATAGACTGAGGTGATCTGATAGGACTGAAGGGCAGCATAGACTGAGGTGATCTGATGGGACTGAAGGGCAGCATAGACTGAGGTGATCTGATAGGACTGAAGGGCAGCATAGACTGAGGTGATCTGAAGGGACTGAAGGGCAGCATAGACTGAGGTGATCTGAAGGGCAGCATAGACTGAGGTGATCTGAAGGGCAGCATAGACTGAGGTGATCTGAAGGGCAGCATAGACTGAGGTGATCTGACTGGACTGAAGGGCAGCATAGACTGAGGTGATCTGAAGGGCAGCATAGACTGAGGTGATCTGAAGGGCAGCATAGACTGAGGTGATCTGAAGGGCAGCATAGACTGAGGTGATCTGACTGGACTGAAGGGCAGCATAGACTGAGGTGATCTGAAGGGACTGAAGGGCAGCATAGACTGAGGTGATCTGAAGGGCAGCATAGACTGAGGTGATCTGAAGGGCAGCATAGACTGAGGTGATCTGATGGGACTGAAGGGCAGCATAGACTGAGGTGATCTGATAGGACTGAAGGGCAGCATAGACTGAGGTGATCTGATAGGACTGAAGGGCAGCATAGACTGAGGTGATCTGAAGGGCTGAAGGGCAGCATAGACTGAGGTGATCTGAAGGGACTGAAGGGCAGCATAGACTGAGGTTATCTGATAGGACTGAAGGGCAGCATAGACTGAGGTGATCTGAAGGGCTGAAGGGCAGCATAGACTGAGGTGATCTGAAGGGCAGCATAGACTGAGGTGATCTGAAGGGACTGAAGGGCAGCATAGACTGAGGTGATCTGAAGGGACTGAAGGGCAGCATAGACTGAGGTGATCTGATGGGACTGAAGGGCAGCATAGACTGAGGTGATCTGAAGGGACTGAAGGGCAGCATAGACTGAGGTGATCTGATGGGACTGAAGGGCAGCATAGACTGAGGTGATCTGAAGGGCAGCATAGACTGAGGTGATCTGAAGGGACTGAAGGGCAGCATAGACTGAGGTGATCTGAAGGGACTGAAGGGCAGCATAGACTGAGGTGATCTGATAGGACTGAAGGGCAGCATAGACTGAGGTGATCTGAAGGGACTGAAGGGCAGCATAGACTGAGGTGATCTGATAGGACTGAAGGGCAGCATAGACTGAGGTGATCTGAAGGGCAGCATAGACTGAGGTGATCTGAAGGGACTGAAGGGCAGCATAGACTGAGGTGATCTGATGGGACTGAAGGGCAGCATAGACTGAGGTGATCTGAAGGGACTGAAGGGCAGCATAGACTGAGGTGATCTGATGGGACTGAAGGGCAGCATAGACTGAGGTGATCTGAAGGGCAGCATAGACTGAGGTGATCTGAAGGGACTGAAGGGCAGCATAGACTGAGGTGATCTGAAGGGACTGAAGGGCAGCATAGACTGAGGTGATCTGATAGGACTGAAGGGCAGCATAGACTGAGGTGATCTGAAGGGACTGAAGGGCAGCATAGACTGAGGTGATCTGATAGGACTGAAGGGCAGCATAGACTGAGGTGATCTGAAGGGCAGCATAGACTGAGGTGATCTGAAGGGCAGCATAGACTGAGGTGATCTGAAGGGCAGCATAGACTGAGGTGATCTGAAGGGCAGCATAGACTGAGGTGATCTGATAGGACTGAAGGGAAGCATAGACTGAGGTGATCTGAAGGGCAGCATAGACTGAGGTGATCTGAAGGGCAGCATAGACTGAGGTGATCTGAAGGGCAGCATAGACTGAGGTGATCTGATAGGACTGAAGGGAAGCATAGACTGAGGTGATCTGACTGGACTGAAGGGCAGCATAGACTGAGGTGATCTGAAGGGCAGCATAGACTGAGGTGATCTGAAGGGCAGCATAGACTGAGGTGATCTGAAGGGCAGCATAGACTGAGGTGATCGGAAGGGCAGCATAGACTGAGGTGATCTGAAGGGCAGCATAGACTGAGGTGATCTGATGGGACTGAAGGGCAGCATAGACTGAGGTGATCTGATAGGACTGAAGGGCAGCATAGACTGAGGTGATCTGATAGGACTGAAGGGCAGCATAGACTGAGGTGATCTGAAGGGCTGAAGGGCAGCATAGACTGAGGTGATCTGAAGGCACTGAAGGGCAGCATAGACTGAGGTGATCTGATAGGACTGAAGGGCAGCATAGACTGAGGTGATCTGATAGGACTGAAGGGCAGCATAGACTGAGGTTATCTGATAGGACTGAAGGGCAGCATAGACTGAGGTGATCTGAAGGGCTGAAGGGCAGCATAGACTGAGGTGATCTGAAGGGCAGCATAGACTGAGGTGATCTGAAGGGACTGAAGGGCAGCATAGACTGAGGTGATCTGAAGGGACTGAAGGGCAGCATAGACTGAGGTGATCTGATGGGACTGAAGGGCAGCATAGACTGAAGTGATCTGAAGGGCAGCATAGACTGAGGTGATCTGATGGGACTGAAGGGCAGCATAGACTGAGGTGATCTGAAGGGCAGCATAGACTGAGGTGATCTGAAGGGACTGAAGGGCAGCATAGACTGAGGTGATCTGATGGGACTGAAGGGCAGCATAGACTGAGGTGATCTGAAGGGACTGAAGGGCAGCATAGACTGAGGTGATCTGAAGGGACTGAAGGGCAGCATAGACTGAGGTGATCTGATAGGACTGAAGGGCAGCATAGACTGAGGTGATCTGAAGGGCAGCATAGACTGAGGTGATCTGAAGGGACTGAAGGGCAGCATAGACTGAGGTGATCTGAAGGGCAGCATAGACTGAGGTGATCTGAAGGGACTGAAGGGCAGCATAGACTGAGGTGATCTGATAGGACTGAAGGGCAGCATAGACTGAGGTGATCTGAAGGGCAGCATAGACTGAGGTGATCTGAAGGGCAGCATAGACTGAGGTGATCTGAAGGGCAGCATAGACTGAGGTGATCTGAAGGGCAGCATAGACTGAGGTGATCTGATAGGACTGAAGGGAAGCATAGACTGAGGTGATCTGAAGGGCAGCATAGACTGAGGTGATCTGATAGGACTGAAGGGAAGCATAGACTGGGGTGATCTGACTGGACTGAAGGGCAGCATAGACTGAGGTGATCTGAAGGGCAGCATAGACTGAGGTGATCTGATAGGACTGAAGGGCAGCATAGACTGAGGTGATCTGAAGGGACTGAAGGGCAGCATAGACTGAGGTGATCTGACTGGACTGAAGGGCAGCATAGACTGAGGTGATCTGATAGGACTGAAGGGCAGCATAGACTGAGGTGATCTGAGGACTGAAGGGCAGCATAGACTGAGGTGATCTGATAGGACTGAAGGGCAGCATAGACTGAGGTGATCTGATAGGACTGAAGGGCAGCATAGACTGAGGTGATCTGAAGGGACTGAAGGGCAGCATAGACGGAGGTGATCTGATAGGACTGAAGGGCAGCATAGACTGAGGTGATCTGAAGGGACTGAAGGGCAGCATAGACTGAGGTGATCTGAAGGGCAGCATAGACTGAGGTGATCTGAAGGGCAGCATAGACTGAGGTGATCTGATAGGACTGAAGGGCAGCATAGACTGAGGTGATCTGATGGGACTGAAGGGCAGCATAGACTGAGGTGATCTGAAGGGCAGCATAGACTGAGGTGATCTGACTGGACTGAAGGGCAGCATAGACTGAGGTGATCTGACTGGACTGAAGGGCAGCATAGACTGAGGTGATCTGATAGGACTGAAGGGAAGCATAGACTGAGGTGATCTGACTGGACTGAAGGGCAGCATAGACTGAGGTGATCTGAAGGGCAGCATAGACTGAGGTGATCTGAAGGGCAGCATAGACTGAGGTGATCTGAAGGGCAGCATAGACTGAGGTGATCTGAAGGGCAGCATAGACTGAGGTGATCTGAAGGGCAGCATAGACTGAGGTGATCTGATGGGACTGAAGGGCAGCATAGACTGAGGTGATCTGATAGGACTGAAGGGCAGCATAGACTGAGGTGATCTGATAGGACTGAAGGGCAGCATAGACTGAGGTGATCTGAAGGGCTGAAGGGCAGCATAGACTGAGGTGATCTGAAGGGACTGAAGGGCAGCATAGACTGAGGTGATCTGATAGGACTGAAGGGCAGCATAGACTGAGGTGATCTGATAGGACTGAAGGGCAGCATAGACTGAGGTTATCTGATAGGACTGAAGGGCAGCATAGACTGAGGTGATCTGAAGGGCTGAAGGGCAGCATAGACTGAGGTGATCTGAAGGGCAGCATAGACTGAGGTGATCTGAAGGGACTGAAGGGCAGCATAGACTGAGGTGATCTGAAGGGACTGAAGGGCAGCATAGACTGAGGTGATCTGATGGGACTGAAGGGCAGCATAGACTGAGGTGATCTGAAGGGACTGAAGGGCAGCATAGACTGAGGTGATCTGATGGGACTGAAGGGCAGCATAGACTGAGGTGATCTGAAGGGCAGCATAGACTGAGGTGATCTGAAGGGACTGAAGGGCAGCATAGACTGAGGTGATCTGATGGGACTGAAGGGCAGCATAGACTGAGGTGATCTGAAGGGACTGAAGGGCAGCATAGACTGAGGTGATCTGAAGGGACTGAAGGGCAGCATAGACTGAGGTGATCTGATAGGACTGAAGGGCAGCATAGACTGAGGTGATCTGAAGGTCAGCATAGACTGAGGTGATCTGATGGGACTGAAGGGCAGCATAGACTGAGGTGATCTGAAGGGCAGCATAGACTGAGGTGATCTGAAGGGACTGAAGGGCAGCATAGACTGAGGTGATCTGATAGGACTGAAGGGCAGCATAGACTGAGGTGATCTGAAGGGCAGCATAGACTGAGGTGATCTGAAGGGCAGCATAGACTGAGGTGATCTGAAGGGCAGCATAGACTGAGATGATCTGAAGGGCAGCATAGACTGAGGTGATCTGAAGGGCAGCATAGACTGAGGTGATCTGATAGGACTGAAGGGAAGCATAGACTGAGGTGATCTGAAGGGCAGCATAGACTGAGGTGATCTGAAGGGCAGCATAGCCTGAGGTGATCTGAAGGGCAGCATAGACTGAGGTGATCTGATAGGACTGAAGGGAAGCATAGACTGAGGTGATCTGACTGGACTGAAGGGCAGCATAGACTGAGGTGATCTGAAGGGCAGCATAGACTGAGGTGATCTGATAGGACTGAAGGGCAGCATAGACTGAGGTGATCTGAAGGGACTGAAGGGCAGCATAGACTGAGTTGATCTGACTGGACTGAAGGGCAGCATAGACTGAGGTGATCTGATAGGACTGAAGGGCAGCATAGACTGAGGTGATCTGATAGGACTGAAGGGCAGCATAGACTGAGGTGATCTGATAGGACTGAAGGGCAGCATAGACTGAGGTGATCTGATAGGACTGAAGGGCAGCATAGACTGAGGTGATCTGAAGGGACTGAAGGGCAGCATAGACTGAGGTGATCTGATAGGACTGAAGGGCAGCATAGACTGAGGTGATCTGAAGGGACTGAAGGGCAGCATAGACTGAGGTGATCTGAAGGGCAGCATAGACTGAGGTGATCTGAAGGGCAGCATAGACTGAGGTGATCTGATAGGACTGAAGGGCAGCATAGACTGAGGTGATCTGATGGGACTGAAGGGCAGCATAGACTGAGGTGATCTGAAGGGCAGCATAGACTGAGGTGATCTGACTGGACTGAAGGGCAGCATAGACTGAGGTGATCTGATAGGACTGAAGGGCAGCATAGACTGAGGTGATCTGATAGGACTGAAGGGCAGCATAGACTGAGGTGATCTGATGGGACTGAAGGGCAGCATAGACTGAGGTGATCTGATAGGACTGAAGGGCAGCATAGACTGAGGTGATCTGAAGGGCAGCATAGACTGAGGTGATCTGAAGGGCAGCATAGACTGAGATGAACTTGGAGTTCTTGACCGCAGATCGGCAGTTCCAAACACTGACAGAGACCCAGACTTCCACAGGGTACAATAAACTAGACGGGTTGCAGCCAAGGGCGTCTGTAAAGCCTACAGGGAGAGGTGAGGATGAGGAAGAGGAGGGAGGAGGAGGAAGAGGAGGGAGGAAGGTGAGGACAGGTATAGAAGACAAACATAGTTGACAAAACTACAAAAGAGAAAAATGAGATATTCTGTAAATAACTCGGTAAGATACTCAAGTGAGAGAGTGGCGTGGAGCCTTCCTCGAACATCTATTCTGTAAATAACTAAGATACTCAAGTGAGAGAGTGGCGTGGAGCCTTCCTCGAACATCTATTCTGTAAATAACTCGGTAAGATACTCAAGTGAGAGAGTGGCGTGGAGCCTTCCTCGAACATCTATTCTGTAAATAACTAAGATACTCAAGTGAGAGAGTGGCGTGGAGCCTTCCTCGAACATCTATTCTGTAAATAACTAAGATACTCAAGTGAGAGAGTGGCGTGGAGCCTTCCTCGAACATCTATTCCGTAAATAACTAAGATACTCAAGTGAGAGAGTGGCGCGGAGCCTTCCTCGAACATCTATTCTGTAAATAACTAAGATACTCAAGTGAGAGAGTGGCGTGGAGCCTTCCTCGAACATCTATTCTGTAAATAACTAAGATACTCAAGTGAGAGAGTGGCGTGGAGCCTTCCTCGAACATCTATTCTGGAAATAACTAAGATACTCAAATAAACATCTATTCTGTAAATAACTAAGATACTCAAGTGAGAGAGTGGCGTGGAGCCTTCCTCGAACATCTATTCTGTAAATAACTAAGATACTCAAGTGAGAGAGTGGCGTGGAGCCTTCCTCGAACATCTATTCTGTAAATAACTAAGATACTCAAGTGAGAGAGTGGCGTGGAGCCTTCCTCGAACATCTATTCTGTAAATAACTAAGATACTCAAGTGAGAGAGTGGCGTGGAGCCTTCCTCGAACATCTATTCTGTAAATAAGATAAGTAAGATACTCAAGTGAGAGAGTGGCGTGGAGCCTTCCTCGAACATCTATTCTGTAAATAACTCGGTAAGATACTCAAGTGAGAGAGTGGCGTGGAGCCTTCCTCGAACATCTATTCTGTAAATAACTAAGATACTCAAGTGAGAGAGTGGCGTGGAGCCTTCCTCGAACATCTATTCTGTAAATAACTAAGATACTCAAGTGAGAGAGTGGCGTGGAGCCTTCCTCGAACATCTATTCTGTAAATAACTCAGTAAGATACTCAAGTGAGAGAGTGGCGTGGAGCCTTCCTCGAACATCTATTCTGTAAATAACTCAGTAAGATACTCAAGTGAGAGAGTGGCGTGGAGCCTTCCTCGAACATCTATTCTGTAAATAACTAAGATACTCAAGTGAGAGAGTGGCGTGGAGCCTTCCTCGAACATCTATTCTGTAAATAACTAAGATACTCAAGTGAGAGAGTGGCGTGGAGCCTTCCTCGAACATCTATTCTGTAAATAACTAAGATACTCAAGTGAGAGAGTGGCGTGGAGCCTTCCTCAAACATCTATTCTGTAAATAAGATAAGTAAGATACTCAAGTGAGAGAGTGGCGTGGAGCCTTCCTCGAACATCTATTCTGTAAATAACTAAGATACTCAAGTGAGAGGGTGGCGTGGAGCCTTCCTCGAACATCTATTCTGTAAATAACTAAGATACTCAAGTGAGAGAGTGGCGTGGAGCCTTCCTCAAACATCTATTCTGTAAATAACTAAGATACTCAAGTGAGAGAGTGGCGTGGAGCCTTCCTCAAACATCTATTCTGTAAATAAGATAAGTAAGATACTCAAGTGAGAGAGTGGCGTGGAGCCTTCCTCGAACATCTATTCTGTAAATAACTCAGTAAGATACTCAAGTGAGAGAGTGGCGTGGAGCCTTCCTCGAACATCTATTCTGTAAATAACTAAGATACTCAAGTGAGAGAGTGGCGTGGAGCCTTCCTCGAACATCTATTCTGTAAATAACTAAGATACTCAAGTGAGAGAGTGGCGTGGAGCCTTCCTCGAACATCTATTCTGTAAATAACTAAGATACTCAAGTGAGAGAGTGGCGTGGAGCCTTCCTCGAACATCTATTCTGTAAATAACTAAGATACTCAAGTGAGAGAGTGGCGTGGAGCCTTCCTCGAACATCTATTCTGTAAATAACTCAGTAAGATACTCAAGTGAGAGAGTGGCGTGGAGCCTTCCTCGAACATCTATTCTGTAAATAACTAAGATACTCAAGTGAGAGAGTGGCGTGGAGCCTTCCTCGAACATCTATTCTGGAAATAACTAAGATACTCAAGTGAGAGAGTGGCGTGGAGCCTTCCTCAAACATCTATTCTGTAAATAAGATAAGTAAGATACTCAAGTGAGAGAGTGGCGTGGAGCCTTCCTCGAACATCTATTCTGTAAATAACTAAGATACTCAAGTGAGAGGGTGGCGTGGAGCCTTCCTCGAACATCTATTCTGTAAATAACTAAGATACTCAAGTGAGAGAGTGGCGTGGAGCCTTCCTCAAACATCTATTCTGTAAATAACTAAGATACTCAAGTGAGAGAGTGGCGTGGAGCCTTCCTCAAACATCTATTCTGTAAATAAGATAAGTAAGATACTCAAGTGAGAGAGTGGCGTGGAGCCTTCCTCGAACATCTATTCTGTAAATAACTCAGTAAGATACTCAAGTGAGAGAGTGGCGTGGAGCCTTCCTCGAACATCTATTCTGTAAATAACTAAGATACTCAAGTGAGAGAGTGGCGTGGAGCCTTCCTCGAACATCTATTCTGTAAATAACTAAGATACTCAAGTGAGAGAGTGGCGTGGAGCCTTCCTCGAACATCTATTCTGTAAATAACTAAGATACTCAAGTGAGAGAGTGGCGTGGAGCCTTCCTCGAACATCTATTCTGTAAATAACTAAGATACTCAAGTGAGAGAGTGGCGTGGAGCCTTCCTCGAACATCTATTCTGTAAATAACTCAGTAAGATACTCAAGTGAGAGAGTGGCGTGGAGCCTTCCTCGAACATCTATTCTGTAAATAACTAAGATACTCAAGTGAGAGAGTGGCGTGGAGCCTTCCTCTAACATCTATTCTGGAAATAACTAAGATACTCAAGTGAGAGAGTGGCGTGGAGCCTTCCTCGAACATCTATTCTGTAAATAACTAAGATACTCAAGTGAGAGAGTGGCGTGGAGCCTTCCTCGAACATCTATTCTGTAAATAACTAAGATACTCAAGTGAGAGAGTGGCGTGGAGCCTTCCTCGAACATCTATTCTGTAAATAACTAAGATACTCAAGTGAGAGAGTGGCGTGGAGCCTTCCTCGAACATCTATTCTGTAAATAACTCAGTAAGATACTCAAGTGAGAGGGTGGCGTGGATCCTTCCTCAAACATCTATTCTGTAAATAACTTGGTAAGATACTCAAGTGAGAGAGTGGCGTGGAGCCTTCCTCGAACATCTATTCTGTAAATAACTTGGTAAGATACTCAAGTGAGAGGGTGGCGTGGAGCCTTCCTCGAACATCTATTCTGTAAATAAGATAAGTAAGATACTCAAGTGAGAGAGTGGTGTGGAGCCTTCCTCGAACATCTATTCTGTAAATAACCAAGATACTCAAGTGAGAGAGTGGCGTGGAGCCTTCCTCGAACATCTATTCTGTAAATAACTAAGATACTCAAGTGAGAGAGTGGCGTGGAGCCTTCCTCGAACATCTATTCTGTAAATAACTAAGATACTCAAGTGAGAGAGTGGCGTGGAGCCTTCCTCGAACATCTATTCTGTAAATAACTAAGATACTCAAGTGAGAGAGTGGCGTGGAGCCTTCCTCGAACATCTATTCTGTAAATAAATAAGATACTCAAGTGAGAGAGAGGCGTGGAGCCTTCCTCGAACATCTATTCTGTAAATAACTAAGATACTCAAGTGAGAGAGTGGCGTGGAGCCTTCCTCGAACATCTATTCTGTAAATAACTCAGTAAGATACTCAAGTGAGAGAGTGGCGTGGAGCCTTCCTCGAACATCTATTCTGTAAATAACTAAGATACTCAAGTGAGAGAGTGGCGTGGAGCCTTCCTCGAACATCTATTCTGTAAATAACTCAGTAAGATACTCAAGTGAGAGAGTGGCGTGGAGCCTTCCTCGAACATCTATTCTGTAAATAACTCAGTAAGATACTCAAGTGAGAGAGTGGCGTGGAGCCTTCCTCGAACATCTATTCTGTAAATAACTAAGATACTCAAGTGAGAGAGTGGCGTGGAGCCTTCCTCGAACATCTATTCTGTAAATAACTAAGATACTCAAGTGAGAGAGTGGCGTGGAGCCTTCCTCGAACATCTATTCTGTAAATAACTAAGATACTCAAGTGAGAGAGTGGCGTGGAGCCTTCCTCGAACATCTATTCTGTAAATAACTAAGATACTCAAGTGAGAGAGTGGCGTGTAGCCTTCCTCGAACATCTATTCTGTAAATAAGATAAGTAAGATACTCAAGTGAGAGAGTGGCGTGCAGCCTTCCTCGAACATCTATTCTGTAAATAACTAAGATACTCAAGTGAGAGGGTGGCGTGGAGCCTTCCTCGAACATCTATTCTGTAAATAACTAAGATACTCAAGTGAGAGGGTGGCGTGGAGCCTTCCTCGAACATCTATTCTGTAAATAAGATAAGTAAGATACTCAAGTGAGAGAGTGGCGTGGAGCCTTCCTCGAACATCTATTCTGTAAATAACTAAGATACTCAAGTGAGAGAGTGGCGTGGAGCCTTCCTCGAACATCTATTCTGTAAATAACTCAGTAAGATACTCAAGTGAGAGAGTGGCGTGGAGCCTTCCTCGAACATCTATTCTGTAAATAACTAAGATACTCAAGTGAGAGAGTGGCGTGGAGCCTTCCTCGAACATCTATTCTGTAAATAACTAAGATACTCAAGTGAGAGGGTGGCGTGGAGCCTTCCTCGAACATCTATTCTGTAAATAAGATAAGTAAGATACTCAAGTGAGAGAGTGGCGTGGAGCCTTCCTCGAACATCTATTCTGTAAATAACCAAGATACTCAAGTGAGAGAGTGGCGTGGAGCCTTCCTCGAACATCTATTCTGTAAATAACTAAGATACTCAAGTGAGAGAGTGGCGTGGAGCCTTCCTCGAACATCTATTCTGTAAATAACTAAGATACTCAAGTGAGAGAGTGGCGTGGAGCCTTCCTCGAACATCTATTCTGTAAATAACTAAGATACTCAAGTGAGAGAGTGGCGTGGAGCCTTCCTCGAACATCTATTCTGTAAATAACTAAGATACTCAAGTGAGAGAGAGGCGTGGAGCCTTCCTCGAACATCTATTCTGTAAATAACTAAGATACTCAAGTGAGAGAGTGGCGTGGAGCCTTCCTCGAACATCTATTCTGTAAATAACTCAGTAAGATACTCAAGTGAGAGAGTGGCGTGGAGCCTTCCTCGAACATCTATTCTGTAAATAACTAAGATACTCAAGTGAGAGAGTGGCGTGGAGCCTTCCTCGAACATCTATTCTGTAAATAACTCAGTAAGATACTCAAGTGAGAGAGTGGCGTGGAGCCTTCCTCGAACATCTATTCTGTAAATAACTCAGTAAGATACTCAAGTGAGAGAGTGGCGTGGAGCCTTCCTCGAACATCTATTCTGTAAATAACTAAGATACTCAAGTGAGAGAGTGGCGTGGAGCCTTCCTCGAACATCTATTCTGTAAATAACTAAGATACTCAAGTGAGAGAGTGGCGTGGAGCCTTCCTCGAACATCTATTCTGTAAATAACTAAGATACTCAAGTGAGAGAGTGGCGTGGAGCCTTCCTCGAACATCTATTCTGTAAATAACTAAGATACTCAAGTGAGAGAGTGGCGTGGAGCCTTCCTCGAACATCTATTCTGTAAATAACTAAGATACTCAAGTGAGAGAGTGGCGTGGAGCCTTCCTCGAACATCTATTCTGAACATCTATTCTGTAAATAATTAAGATACTCAAGTGAGAGAGTGGCGTGGAGCCTTCCTCGAACATCTATTCTGTAAATAACTAAGATACTCAAGTGAGAGAGTGGCGTGGAGCCTTCCTCGAACATCTATTCTGTAAATAACTAAGATACTCAAGTGAGAGAGTGGCGTGGAGCCTTCCTCGAACATCTATTCTGTAAATAACTAAGATACTCAAGTGAGAGAGTGGCGTGGAGCCTTCCTCGAACATCTATTCTGTAAATAACTCAGTAAGATACTCAAGTGAGAGAGTGGCGTGGAGCCTTCCTCGAACATCTATTCTGTAAATAACTAAGATACTCAAGTGAGAGAGTGGCGTGTAGCCTTCCTCGAACATCTATTCTGTAAATAAGATAAGTAAGATACTCAAGTGAGAGAGTGGCGTGCAGCCTTCCTCGAACATCTATTCTGTAAATAACTAAGATACTCAAGTGAGAGGGTGGCGTGGAGCCTTCCTCGAACATCTATTCTGTAAATAACTAAGATACTCAAGTGAGAGGGTGGCGTGGAGCCTTCCTCGAACATCTATTCTGTAAATAAGATAAGTAAGATACTCAAGTGAGAGAGTGGCGTGGAGCCTTCCTCGAACATCTATTCTGTAAATAACTAAGATACTCAAGTGAGAGAGTGGCGTGGAGCCTTCCTCGAACATCTATTCTGTAAATAACTCAGTAAGATACTCAAGTGAGAGAGTGGCGTGGAGCCTTCCTCGAACATCTATTCTGTAAATAACTAAGATACTCAAGTGAGAGAGTGGCGTGGAGCCTTCCTCGAACATCTATTCTGTAAATAACTAAGATACTCAAGTGAGAGGGTGGCGTGGAGCCTTCCTCGAACATCTCGGCAGAACCGTCTAAGTTTCGCGAAAATACCGCTACTGACACGACCACCAGTTACAGCTGCTGCTGAGAAACCAGGAGACTGAAGACCTAACACTAATTACCTAGGAGATGAGAATCCTGGAGATAACCGGAGTCCTCTAGCTCTAGAACCACTCCTGGAGATAACAGGAGTCCTCTAGCTCTAGAACCACTACTGGAGATAACAGGAATCCTCTAGCTCTAGAACCACTCCTGGAGATAACAGGAGTCCTCTAGCTCTAGAACCACTCCTGGAGATAACCGGAGTCCTCTAGCTCTAGAACCACTCCTGGAGATAACCGGAGTCCTCTAGCTCTAGAACCACTCCTGGAGATAACAGGAGTCCTCTAGCTCTAGAACCACTCCTGGAGATAACAGGAGTCCTCTAGCTCTAGAACCACTCCTGGAGATAACCGGAGTCCTCTAGCTCTAGAACCACTCCTGGAGATAACCGGAGTCCTCTAGCTCTAGAACCACTCCTGGAGATAACAGGAGTTCTCTAGCTCTAGAACCACTCCTGGAGATAACAGGAGTCCTCTAGCTCTAGAACCACTCCTGGAGATAACCGGAGTCCTCTAGCTCTAGAACCACTCCTGGAGATAACCGGAGTCCTCTAGCTCTAGAACCACTCCTGGAGATAACAGGAGTCCTCTAGCTCTAGAACCACTCCTGGAGATAACCGGAGTCCTCTAGCTCTAGAACCAATCCTGGAGATAACAGGAGTCCTCTAGCTCTAGAACCACTCCTGGAGATAACCGGAGTCCTCTAGCTCTAGAACCACTCCTGGAGATAACCGGAGTCCTCTAGCTCTAGAACCACTCCTGGAGATAACCGGAGTCCTCTAGCTCTAGAACCACTCCTGGAGATAACAGGAGTCATCTAGCTCTAGAACCACTCCTGGAGATAACCGGAGTCCTCTAGCTCTAGAACCACTCCTGGAGATAACAGGAGTCCTCTAGCTCTAGAACCACTCCTGGAGATAACCGGAGTCCTCTAGCTCTAGAACCACTCCTGGAGATAACCGGAGTCCTCTAGCTCTAGAACCACTCCTGGAGATAACAGGAGTCCTCTAGCTCTAGAACCACTCCTGGAGATAACCGGAGTCCTCTAGCTCTAGAACCAATCCTGGAGATAACAGGAGTCCTCTAGCTCTAGAACCACTCCTGGAGATAACCGGAGTCCTCTAGCTCTAGAACCACTCCTGGAGATAACCGGAGTCCTCTAGCTCTAGAACCACTCCTGGAGATAACAGGAGTCATCTAGCTCTAGAACCACTCCTGTAGATAACCAGAGTCCTCTAGCTCTAGAACCACTCCTGGAGATAACCGGAGTCCTCTAGCTCTAGAACCACTCCTGGAGATAACAGGAGTCCTCTAGCTCTAGAACCACTCCTGGAGATAACCGGAGTCCTCTAGCTCTAGAACCACTCCTGGAGATAACCGGAGTCCTCTAGCTCTAGAACCATTCCTGGAGATATCAGGAGATATCAGGAGTCCTCTAGCTCTAGAACCATTCCTGAAGTTATCAAGAGTCCTCTAGCTCTAGAACCACTCCTGTAGATAACCGGAGTCCTCTAGCTCTAGAACCACTCCTGGAGATAACCGGAGTCCTCTAGCTCTAGAACCACTCCTGGAGATAACAGGAGTCCTCTAGCTCTAGAACCACTCTTGGAGATAACAGGAGTCCTCTAGCTCTAGAACCACTCCTGGAGATAACCGGAGTCCTCTAGCTCTAGAACCACTCCTGGAGATAACCGGAGTCCTCTAGCTCTAGAACCACTCCTGGAGATAACCGGAGTCCTCTAGCTCTAGAACCATTCCTGGAGATATCAGGAGATATCAGGATTCCTCTAGCTCTAGAACCATTCCTGAAGATATCAGGAGTCCTCTAGCTCTAGAACCATTCCTGGAGATATCAGGAGATATCAGGAGTCCTCTAGCTCTAGAACCACGCCAGGAGATATCAGGACTCCTCTAGCTCTAGAACAACTCCTGGAGATAACCGGAGTCCTCTAGCTCTAGAACCACTCCTGGAGATAACCGGAGTCCTCTAGCTCTAGAACCACTCCTGGAGATAACAGGAGTCCTCTAGCTCTAGAACCACTCCTGGAGATAACCGGAGTCCTCTAGCTCTAGAACCACTCCTGGAGATAACCGGAGTCCTCTAGCTCTAGAACCACTCCTGGAGATAACCGGAGTCCTCTAGCTCTAGAACCACTCCTGGAGATATCAGGAGTCCTCTAGCTCTAGAACCATTCCTGGAGATATCAGGAGATATCAGGAGTCCTCTAGCGCTAGAATCACTCCTAGAGATATCAGCAGCCCTCTAGCTCAGAAAATAGATTAATACTTATGTAAATGTGATATTTCAGTTTTTTTAATTCATATTAATTAGAAAAAAAATCTACAAACCAGTTTTTGCTTTGTCATTATGGGGTATTGGGTCATTATAGGGTATTGGGTCATTATGGGGTATTGTGTCTAGATTGATGAGACATGACATAGTCAGACGGGATGTAGTCGGTTGAGATCAGAGCCGTTCAGAAAACCAGCGTTCATATTTGGAATGTTAAAACATGGAGTCCAGCTCTGCAGTAGTTCCACAGAGGACCAGAAGAGGGCACTACTCCACGACTAAACTTCTGTCATATATACTCACCACATAATGAAAACAGATCTGTGCGATCGTGAGTGTGTCCGTGAGAGTGTCTGTGAGCGTGTCAGTGAGTGTCGTGTCCGTGAGTGTCAGTGAGCGTGTCTGTGAGCGTGTGCGTGAGCGTGTTACTCACAGCCAGTATCTTATCGCCTATCTGTAGGTGTCCATCTTTACAGGCCGCTCCTCCCTCTATGATCTTAGTCACATATATACTGTTGTCACCTGGTACATGCTGGTTCCCTAGTCCACCTGCTATACTGAACCCCAAACCTGAAAAACACAGACACACACACACATAGAATAAGGGAAGAGGAAGATTAGGAAGAGGAGGGAGGAAGAGGAGGGAGGAGGAGGAAGAGGAGGGGAGGAGGGAGGAGGTGATGGGAGGAGGAGGAAGAGGAGGGAGAAGGAGGAGGAGGGGGTGGGAGGAGGAGGAGGAGGGGGTGGGAGGAGGAGGAAGACAAGGGAGGAGGAGGAGGAAGAGGAAGAGGAGGTGGGAGGAGGAGGAAGAGGAGGTGGGAGGAGGGAGGAGGAGATGGGAGGAGGAGGAGGAAGAGGAGGGAGAAGGAGGAGGAGGGGGAGGAGGTGGGAGGAGGAGGAGGAAGAGGAGGTGGGAGGAGGAGGGGGAGGAGGGGAGGAGGGAGGAGGTGATGGGAGGAGGAGGAAGAGGAGGGAGAAGGAGGAGGAGGGGGTGGGAGGAGGAGGAGGAGGGGGTGGGAGGAGGAGGAAGATTTTCAGATTAAAGTAGCTGTATGAACAAGATCACAAACTGTCAATCTTTTCATGGAAACATCTACTTCAGGGGTGCTGAAACACACCTACAGCATTCAGTCCGAGACAACACACCTTTAGGTCCTTTGATGAGTTTGAGTTGTGTGACGGTCTCCACGGGTGGCTTCCTCCGGAGGACGTAGAGACGAACAACTGGCCCCGCCTCCTTTAGAGCTTCCACAGCCAAGCTGTGTGTCACCTCACGAACGTCAACATCATTTACTAGTATCACACTGTCATTAACCCTGTAACATAGACATTATATTATCTATCTAACCCTCCACTGTCATTAACCCTGTAACATAGACATTACTAGTATCACACTGTCATTAACCCTGTAACATAGACATTACTAGTATCACACTGTCATTAACCCTGTAACATAGACATTATATATATTATCTATCTAACCCTCCACTGTCATTAACCCTGTAACATAGACATTATATATATATTATCTATCTAACCCTCCACTGTCATTAACCCTGTAACATAGACATTATATATATTATCTATCTATCTAACCCTCCACTGTCATTAACCCTGTAACATAGACATTATATATATTATCTATCTAACCCTCCACTGTCATTAACCCTCCAACATAGACATGATATATATTATCTATCTAACCCTCCACTGTCATTAACCCTGTAACATAGACATTATATATATTATCTATCTAACCCTCCACTGTCATTAACCCTGTAACATAGACATTATATATATTATCTATCTAACCCTCCACTGTCATTAACCCTGTAACATAGACATTACATATATTATCTATCTAACCCTCCACTGTCATTAACCCTGTAACATAGACATTATATATATTATCTATCTAACCCTCCACTGTCATTAACCCTGTAACATAGACATTATATATATTATCTATCTATCTAACCCTCCACTGTCATTAACCCTGTAACATAGACATTATATATATTATCTATCTATCTAACCCTCCACTGTCATTAACCCTGTAACATAGACATTATATTATCTATCTAACCCTCCACTGTCATTAACCCTGTAACATAGACATTATATTATCTATCTAACCCTCCACTGTCATTAACCCTGTAACATAGACATTACTAGTATCACACTGTCATTAACCCTGTAACATAGACATTATATTATCTATCTAACCCTCCACTGTCATTAACCCTGTAACATAGACATTATATATATTATCTATCTAACCCTCCACTGTCATTAACCCTGTAACATAGACATTATATATATTATCTATCTATCTAACCCTCCACTGTCATTAACCCTGTAACATAGACATGATATATATTATCTATCTAACCCTGTAACATAGACATTATATATATTATCTATCTAACCCTCCACTGTCATTAACCCTGTAACATAGACATTATATATATTATCTATCTAACCCTGTAATATAGACATTATATATATTATCTATCTAACCCTCCACTGTCATTAACCCTGTAACATAGACATTATATATTATCTATCTATCTAACCCTCCACTGTCATTAACCCTGTAACATAGACATTATATATATTATCTATCTATCCCTCCACTGTCATTAACCCTGTAACATAGACATTATATATATTATCTATCTAACCCTCCACTGTCATTAACCCTGTAACATAGACATTATATATATTATCTATCTATCTAACCCTCCACTGTCATTAACCCTGTAACATAGACATTATATATATTATCTATCTAACCTTCCACTGTCCAGAATATGCTCATCCAGAGGCAGCACTCCTAGTGGCCGGGGACTTTAATGCAGGGAAACTTAAATCAGTTTTAACTAATTTCTATGTTTCAGCATGTTAAATGTGGAACCAGAAGGAAAACAATTCTAGACCTCCTTTACTCAACACAGAGATGTGTACAAAGCTCTAGACCTTCTTTACTCCACACAGAGATGTGTACAAAGCTCTAGACCTTCTTTACTCAACACACAGAGATGCACAAAGCTCTAGACCTTCTTTACTCAACACACAGATGTGTACAAAGCTCTAGACCTTCTTTACTCAACACACAGATGTGTACAAAGCTCTAGACCTTCTTTACTCAACACACAGATGTGTACAAAGCTCTAGACCTTCTTTACTCAACACACAGAGATGTGTACAAAGCTCTAGACCTTCTTTACTCAACACACAGAGATGCATACAAAGCTCTAGACCTCCATTACTCAACACACAGAGATGCATACAAAGCTCTAGACCTCCATTACTCAACACACAGAGATGCATACAAAGCTCTAGACCTCCTTTACTCAACACACAGAGATGCATACAAAGCTCTAGACCTTCTTTACTCAACACACAGAGATGTGTACAAAGCTCTCCCTGCCCTCCATTTAACAAATCTGAGCATAATTCTATCCTCCTGATTCCTGCTTACAAGCAAAAACTAAAGCAGGAAGTACCAGTGACTCGCTCAAAACTGAAGTGGTCAGATGACACGGATGCTACACTACAGGACTGTTTTGCACAGACTGGAATATGTTCACTAAGCTAAGGACCATGAGACTAAACACTACCCTCTGCAACTGGTTGCTGGACTTATTGACGGGCCACCCCCAGGTGGTGAGGGTCGGTAACAACACATCTGCCACGCTGATCCTAAACACCGGGGCCCCTTTCGGGGTGCGTGCTTAGTCCCCTCCTGTACTCCCTGTTCACCCACAGCTGCGTGGCCAAGCACGACTCCAACACCATCATTAAGTTTGTTGACAACACGACAGCCTGATCACTGGACCTCATTAAAATCGACGGGGCTGTAGTGGAGCAGTCGAAAGTTTCAAGTTCACATCACCAATAAACAATCCTGGTCCAAGCACACCAAGACAGTCATGAAGAAGGCACGACAACACCTATTCCCCCTCAGGAAACTGAAAAGATTTGGCATGGATCCCCAGATCCTCAAAAGTTCTACAGCTGCACCATCGAGAGCATCCTGACCGTTTGCATCCCAACCTGGTATGGCAACAACTCGGCATCCGACCACTGGGGTCTCCAGCCATCCAGGACCTACACGACCGTGGACCTAAACTCAAAAGTTTGGGGTCACTTATAAATGTCCTTGTTTTTAAAGGAAAAGCTCAAAAAAAATTGTCCATTAAAATATCATTTATTTGATCAGAAATACAGTGTAGACATGGTTAATGTTGTAAATGACTATTGTAGCTGGAAACGGCTGATTTCTTATGGAATATCTCCATATTATAGATAGTGGTGTGGGCTATACTCAGCCTTGTCTCAGGATGGTAAGTTGGTGGTTGAAGATATCCCTCTAGTGGTGTGGGGCCTGTGCTTTGGCAAAGTGTGTGGGGTTATATCCTTCCTGTTTGGCCCTGTCCGGGGGTATCATCGGATGGGGCCACAGTGTCTCCTGACCCGTCCTGTCTCAGCCTTCAGTATTTATGCTGCAGTAGTTTATGTGTCGGGGGGCTAGGATCAGTTTGTTATATCTGGAGTACTTCTCCTGTCCTATCCGGTGTCCTGTGTGAATTTAAGTATGCTCTCTCTAATTCTCTCTTTCTCTATTTCTTTCTCTCTCTCTCCGAGGACCTGAGTCGTAGGACCATGCCTCAGGACAATCTGGCCTGATGACTCCTTGCTGTCCCCAGTCCACCTGGTTGTGCTGCTGCTCCAGTTTCAACTGTTCTGCCTGCGGCTATGGAACCCTGACCTGTTCACCGGACGTGCTACCTGTCCCAGACCTGCTGTTTTCAACTCTCTAGAGACAGCAGGAGCGGTAGAGATACTCTGAATGATCGGCTATGAAAAGCCAACTGACATTTACTCCTGAGGTGCTGACTTGCTGCACCCTCGACAACTACTGTGATTATTATTATTTCACCATGCTGGTCATTTATGAACATTTGAACATCTTGGCCATGTTCTGTTATAATCTCCCCCGGCACAGCCAGAAGAAGATTGGCCACCCCACATAGCCTGGTTCCTCTCTAGGTTTTGGCCTTTCTAGGGAGTTTTTCCTAGCCACTGTGCTTCTACACCTGCATTGCTTGCTGTTTGGGGTTTTAGGCTGGGTTTCTGTACAGCACTTTGAGATATCAGCTGATCTAAGAAGGGCTATATAAATAAATTTGATTTGATTTTATCAGCAATCATCACTCCTGTGTTCCAATGGCATGTTGTGTTAGCTAATCCAAGTTTATCATTTTAAAAAGCGAATTGATCATTAGAAAACCCTTTTGCAATTATGTTAGCACAGCTGAAAACTTTTGTCCTGGTTAAAGAAGCAATAAAACTGGCCTTCTTTAGCCTAGTTGAGTATCTGGAGCATCAGATACTCATCGGATGAGGCCATGAGGTAGCCTAGTGGTTAGAGCATTGGACTAGGAACCGAAAGGTTGCCTAGTGGTTAGAACGTTGGACTAGTAACCAAAAGGTTTCTAGATAAAATCCCCGAGTTGACAAAGTAAAAATCTGACGTTCTGCTCCTGAACCCAGTGTTCCTAGGCTGTCATTGTAAACACAAATTTGTTCTTAACTGACTTGCTTAGTTACATAAAGGTAATAAAAAAACTGCATTTGTGGGTTTGATTACAGGCTCAAAATGGCCAGAAACAAAGAACTTTCTTCAGTCCATTCTTGTTCTGAAAAATGATGGCTATGTCATGCGAGAAACTGAAGATCTGGTACAACGCTGTGTACTTCTCCCTTCACAGAACAGTGCAAACTGGCTCTAACCAGAATAGAAAGAGAGGTGGGAGGCCCCGGTGCACAACTGAGCAAGAGGACAAGTACATTAGTGTGTCTAGTTTGAGAAACAGACGCCTCACAAGTCCTCAACTGGCAACTTCAATAAATAATACCCGCAAAACCCCAGTCTCAACATCAACAGTGAAGAGGCGACTCTGGGATGCTGGCCTTCTCGGCAGAGTTGCAAAGAAAAACCATATCTCAGACTGGCCAATAAAAAGAAAGATTAAGATGGACAAATACTGGACAGAGGAACTCTCTCTACACTGTTTTTCTGATCAAGTTGAAGTTATTTTAATGGACCAAAAATGTGCTTTTCTTTCAAAAACATAGACATTTCTAAGTTGTCAAAGACTCCAGCCACCCCAGTCATAGACTGTTCTCTCTGCTATCGCACGGCAAGCAGTACAGGAGCACCAAGTCTGGGTCCAAAAGGCTTCTTAACAGCTTCTACCCCCAAGCCATAAGTCTCCTGAACAGCTAATTAAATGGCCACCCGGACCATTTACATTGACCCCAGTCCCCTTTATTTTTACACTGCTGTTACTCACTGTTTATTATTTATGCGTAGTCACTTTACCCCTACCTACATGTGCAAATTACCTCGACTAACCTGTACCCCCGCACATTGTCTCGGTAACTCAGCCTCCCGTCCTGTGTCTACCTGAGCCTCCCGTCCTGTGTCTACCTGAGCCTCCCGTCCTGTGTCTACCTGAGCCGCCCGTCCTGTGTCTACCTGAGCCTCCCGTCCTGTGTCTACCTGAGCCTCCCGTCCTGTGTCTACCTGAGCCTCCCGTCCTGTGTCTACCTGAGCCTCCCGTCCTGTGTCTACCTGAGCCTCCCGTCCTGTGTCTACCTGAGCCTCCCGTCCTGTGTCTACCTGAGCCTCCCGTCCTGTGTCTACCTGAACCTCCCGTCCTGTGTCTACCTGAACCTCCCGTCCTGTGTCTACCTGAGCCTCCCGTCCTGTGTCTACCTGAGCCTCCCGTCCTGTGTCTACCTGAGCCTCCCGTCCTGTGTCTACCTGAGCCTCCCGTCCTGTGTCTACCTGAGCCTCCCGTCCTGTGTCTACCTGAGCCTCCCGTCCTGTGTCTACCTGAGCCTCCCGTCCTGTGTCTACCTGAACCTCCCGTCCTGTGTCTACCTGAACCTCCCGTCCTGTGTCTACCTGAGCCTCCCGTCCTGTGCGGCAGCTCCTCCAGGGATGATCTTGGTGATGAAGATAGACGGGTCGTCTCCAACGTGGGGGTTGTCTGTTCCACCTGCTATACTGAATCCTAGACCAGAGTTACCCTACAAACCATCACACACACACACACACACACACACACACACACACACACACACACACACATGTAGGTAAACACAGGAAGACCCCACTGCTGAAGGAGACAACAGAAAGCCTGATAGAATGTTTCATAAACCCAAGTAAATAGTACTACTTCCTGGGGAAATGTTCTGTGGACCAATGAAACAACATTTAAACATTTTGGCATTACAGATCAGCGCTGTTTACTGACAACCAAATGGAGCATTCAGTGAAAATTACACCCTCCCTACAATCCAAGATGGGGGAGGTTTGATAATGCTGTGTGATTGCTCTGCTGCCTCTGATACATAGGGGCTTGAACATGGCATCATGAAACCTAGCACAATATCAGCTGTCAAATGTTCAACACAGTGTCCAAAAACTGGGTCTCTCTTGAAGGTTGTGAGTCTTCCGGCAGGGTAACAAACCCAAACGCACCGGAAAAGTTCAAGAAGAAACCCTGGACTGATCTGAAGTGGTCAGCGAGGAGTCTAGATCTGAATCACATCCTAAACCTACGGCGAGCTCTGAAAACAGAGGTTGGTGGAGGACAGTACGGTGAGCTCTGAAAACAGCGGTTGGTGCAGGACAGTATGGTGAGCTCTGAAAACAGCGGTTGGTGCAGGACAGTATGGTGGACAGTACGGTGAGCTCTGAACCTCGGCAAGCTGAACCTCGGCAAGACGGAGCTGCTCTTCCTCCCGGGGAAGGACTGCCCGTTCCATGATCTCGCCATCACGGTTGACAACTCCACTGTGTCCTCCTCCCAGAGCACTAAGAACCTTGGCGTGATCCTGGACAACACCCTGTCGTTCTCAACTAACATCAAGGCGGTGGCCCGTTCCTGTAGGTTCATGCTCTACAACATCCGCAGAGTACGACCCTGCCTCACACAGGAAGCGGCGCAGGTCCTAATCCAGGCACTTGTCATCTCCCGTCTGGATTACTGCAACTCGCTGTTGGCTGGGCTCCCTGCCTGTGCCATTAAACCCCTACAACTCATCCAGAACGCCGCAGCCCGTCTGGTGTTCAACCTTCCCAAGTTCTCTCACGTCACCCCGCTCCTCCGCTCTCTCCACTGGCTTCCAGTTGAAGCTCGCATCCGCTACAAGACCATGGTGCTTGCCTACGGAGCTGTGAGGGGAACGGCACCTCAGTACCTCCAGGCTCTGATCAGGCCCTACACCCAAACAAGGGCACTGCGTTCATCCACCTCTGGCCTGCTCGCCTCCCTACCACTGAGGAAGTACAGTTCCAGCTCAGCCCAGTCAAAACTGTTCGCTGCTCTGGCCCCCCAATGGTGGAACAAACTCCCTCACGACGCCAGGACAGCGGAGTCAATCACCACCTTCCGGAGACACCTGAAACCCCACCTCTTTAAGGAATACCTAGGATAGGATAAAGTAATCCTTCTCACCCCCCCCCTTAAAAGATTAGATGCACTATTGTAAAGTGGCTGCTCCACTGGATGTCATAAGGTGAATGCACCAATTTGTAAGTCGCTCTGGATAAGAGCGTCTGCTAAATGACTTAAATGTAAATGTAGGACAGTACGGTGAGCTCTGAGCTCTGAAAACAGAGGTTGGTAGAGGACAGTACGGTGAGCTCTGAGCTCTGAAAACAGTGGTTGGTAGAGGACAGTATGGTGAGCTCTGAGCTCTGAAAACAGAGGTTGGTGGAGGACAGTATGGTGAGCTCTGAAAACAGAGGTTGGTAGAGGACAGTACGGTGAGCTCTGAGCTCTGAAAACAGAGGTTGGTAGAGGACAGTACGATGAGCTCTGAGCTCTGAAAACAGCGGTTGGTGCAGGACAGTACGGTGAGCTCTGAGCTCTGAAAACAGCGGTTGGTGCAGGACAGTACGGTGAGCTCTGAAAACAGCGGTTGGTGGAGGACAGTACGGTGAGCTCTGAAAACAGCGGTTGGTGGAGGACAGTACGGTGAGCTCTGAAAACAGAGGTTGGTAGAGGACAGTACGGTGAGCTCTGAGCTCTGAAAACAGCGGTTGGTGGAGGACAGTACGGTGAGCTCTGAAAACAGCGGTTGGTGGAGGACAGTACGGTGAGCTCTGAAAACAGCGGTTGGTAGAGGACAACCCTCAAACATTGAAGAATTAGAGTTATTTTCTGCTGAAGAGCCAAATTGTCAGTAGAAAAGTGCAGCAAACTCATTGATGGAGAAGCGTTTGTCTGCAGTTAACTTGGCTCAAGGCGGTGCAACCAGCTCCGAACAGGGGGCCAATCATTTTCTCCATTTGTCTTCCTTTCATCAATTATAATTGCAAACTTAAGTTGACAAAAAGAAAATTGGTTTTGGAATGTTAAAAATCCAACAACAAGGTTTGGTGGCCAAAAGTTTTTTTAATTGTCAATTTATTTTTTAGAAGAAAAAGGGAATTATTTATAGGGGCTCCTGAACGGAGCAGAGGTCTAAGGCCCTGTGTCTCAGTGCTAGAGGGCTCCCTGGTGGTGCAGCAGGCCCTGTGTCTCAGTGCTGGAGGGCTCCCTAGTGGTGCAGCAGGTCCTGTGTCTCAGTGCTAGAGGGCTCCCTAGTGGTGCAGCAGGTCCTGTGTCTCAGTGCTAGAGGGCTCCCTTGTGGTGCAGCAGGCCCTGTGTCTCAGTGCTGGAGGGCTCCCTGGTGGTGCAGTAGGCCCTGTGTCTCAGTGCTGGAGGGCTCCCTGGTGGTGCAGCAGGCCCTGTGTCTCAGTGCTAGAGGGCTCCCTAGTGGTGCAGCAGGTCCTGTGTCTCAGTGCTAGAGGGCTCCCTCGTGGTGCAGCAGGCCCTGTGTCTCAGTGCTGGAGGGCTCCCTGGTGGTGCAGCAGGCCCTGTGTCTCATTGCTGGAGGGCTCCCTGGTGGTGCAGCAGGCCCTGTGTCTCAGTGCTAGAGGGCTCCCTCGTGGTGCAGCAGGCCCTGTGTCTCAGTGCTGGAGGGCTCCCTGGTGGTGCAGCAGGCCCTGTGTCTCAGTGCTGGAGGGCTCCCTGGTGGTGCAGCAGGCTCTGTGTTTCATTGCTGGAGGGCTCCCTGGTGGTGCAGTAGGCCCTGTGTCTCAGTGCTGGAGGGCTCCCTGGTGGTGCAGCAGGCCCTGTGTCTCAGTGCTAGAGGGCTCCCTAGTGGTGCAGCAGGCCCTGTGTCTCAGTGCTAGAGGGCTCCCTCGTGGTGCAGCAGGCCCTGTGTCTCATTGCTAGAGGGCTCCCTGGTGGTGCAGCAGGCCCTGTGTCTCAGTGCTAGAGGGCTCCCTAGTGGTGCAGCAGGCCCTGTGTCTCAGTGCTAGAGGGCTCCCTCGTGGTGCAGCAGGCCCTGTGTCTCAGTGCTAGAGGGCTCCCTGGTGGTGCAGCAGGCCCTGTGTCTCAGTGCTGGAGGGCTCCCTAGTGGTGCAGCAGGTCCTGTGTCTCATTGCTAGAGGGATCCCTGGTGGTGCAGCAGGCCCTGTGTCTCATTGCTAGAGGGCTCCCTGGTGGTGCAGCAGGCCCTGTGTCTCAGTGCTAGAGGGCTCCCTAGTGGTGCAGCAGGTCCTGTGTCTCAGTGCTAGAGGGCTCCCTCGTGGTGCAGCAGGCCCTGTGTCTCAGTGCTGGAGGGCTCCCTGGTGGTGCAGTAGGCCCTGTGTCTCAGTGCTGGAGGGCTCCCTGGTGGTGCAGCAGGCCCTGTGTCTCAGTGCTAGAGGGCTCCCTGGTGGTGCAGCAGGCCCTGTGTCTCAGTGCTAGAGGACTCCCTGGTGGTGCAGCAGGCCCTGTGTCTCAGTGCTAGAGGGCTCCCTAGTGGTGCAGCAGGTCCTGTGTCTCATTGCTAGAGGCATCACTACAGACCCTGGTTCGATTCCAGGCTGTATCACAACCAGCTGTGATTGGGAGTCCCATAGGGCGGTGCACAAAAGGCCCAGCGTCGTCCTGGTTTGGCCGGTGTAGGCCGTCATTGTAAATAAGAATTTGTTCTAAACTGATTTGCCTAGTTAAATAAAGGTTAAATTAAGGTTAAATAAAGGTTAAATTAAGGTTAAATAAAGGTTAAATTAAGGTTAAATAAACAAATAAAAAATAAAAGTGTGAGGGGCCACAAATGTTGTAATCTAATAGTAAGAGTAGTCTCACCCTCTCTAGTGTCATCTCTTCATACTCCACCTCTCCCTCTGATCCATTCATCTAGAGAGGGAGAGAGAGGGAGGGAGAGGGGGAGAGAGAGGGAGGGAGAGAGGGGGGGGGAGGGAGAGGGGCAGGGGAAGTGGGATAGAGAGAGGGAGAAGGGGAGCGAGGGGGAGAGAGAGGGGGAGGGGAAGTGGGAGGGGAGCGAGGGGAGCGAGGGGGGAGTGGGAGAGGGAGAAGGGGAGCGAGAGGGGAGAGAGAGGGGAGGGAAGTGGGAGGGGAGCGAGGGGGAGAAAGAGGGGGAGTGGGAGGGAGAGAGAGAGAGAGGGGAGGGAAGTGGGAGGGAGAGAGAGAGAAAGAGGGGGAGTGGGAGAGGGAGAAGGGGAGCGAGGGGGAGAAAGAGGGGGGGAGTGGGAGGGAGAGAGAGGGATAAGAAGAGAGAACACAGATCAACACAGATTAGTATTATTACATAGTATTACATTATATTCTTCCATCTCTTCTCCTCTCCTCCTCCCCCTCAGGGTGACAGAGTGAGCGATGATGGGAGGAGAGAGGACAGAGAAATGCTAGCAATCAGTCATATTATTATACATTATACTGTCTGATGGAGGGAGAGAAGGGAGAGGAGAGAGAAGGAGAGGGAGAGAGAGAAGAGAGGAGGAGGGGAGAGAGAGGGGAGGAGAGAGAAGGAGAGGGGAGGAGAGAGAAGGAGAGGGGAGGAGAGAGAGAAGAGAGGGCAGGAGAGAGAAGGAGGGGAGAGAGAGAAGGAGAGAGAGAAGAGAGGGGAGGAGAGAGAGAAGAGAGGGGAGGAGAGAGGAGAGGAGAGAGAGAGAAGAGAGGAGGAGGGGAGAGAGAGAAGGAGAGAGAGAAGAGAGGGGAGGAGAGAGAAGGAGGGGAGAGAGAGAAGGAGAGGGAGAGAGAAGAGAGGGGAGGAGAGAGAAGGAGAGGGAGAGAGAGAGAAGAGTGGAGGAGAGAGACCAAAATAATGGTGTTCCAAAAAAGGTGCAGTTGCCATGACCACAAATACAAATTCCATCCAGACACCATTTCCCTAGAGCACACAAACAACTATACATACAGTACCTCTGCCTAAACATCAGCACCAGTAGCTTAAACAAAGCTGTGATCTGAGAGACAAGGCAAGAAGGGCCTTCTATGCCATCAAAAGAAACATAACATTTGACATACCAATTAGGATCTGGCTAAAAATACTTGCATCAGTCATAAAGCCCAGATACTACAGACAGACACAGAGAGAATGATAAAGAATCAGTTATAGAACCCATTGCCCTTCATGGTTGTGAGGTCTGGGGTCCGCTCACCAACCAAGCATTCACCAAATGGGACAAACACCAAATTGAGACTTGACTTGAAAATATCCTCCGTGTACAACGTAGAACACCAAATAATGCATGCAGAGCAGAATTAGGGCGATACCCACTAATTATCAAAATCCAGAAAAGAGCTGTTAAATTCTACAACCACCTAAAAGGAAGCGATTCCCAAACATTCCTTAACAAAGCCATCACCTACAGAGAGATGAACCTGGAGAAGAGTCCCCTAAGCAAGCTGGTCCTGGGGCTCTGTTCACAAACACAAACACACCCCACAGAGCCCCAGGACAGCAACACAAACACACCCCACAGAGCCCCAGGACAACAGCACAATTAGACCGAACCAAATCATGAGAAAACAAAAAGATAATTACTTAACACATTGGAAAGAATTAACAAAAAAACAGAGCAAACTAGAATGCTATTTGGCCCTACACAGAGAGTACACAGCGGCAGAATACATGAACACTGTGACTGACCCAAACTTAAGGAAAGCTTTGACTATGTACAGACTCAGTGAGCATAGCCTTGCTATTGAGAAAGGCCGCCGTAGGCAGACATGGCTCTCAAGAGAAGACAGGCTATGTGCTCACTGCCCACAAAATGAGGTGGAAACTGAGCTGCACTTCCTAACCTCCTGCCCAATGTATGACCATATTAGAGACACATATTTCCCTCAGATTACACAGATCCACAAAGAATTAGAAAACAGACCTGATCTTGATAAACTACAACCAGGCTACCTAAGTATGGTTCTCAATCAGGGACAACCAGGCAGTAAGTATGATTCTCAATCAGGGACAACCAGGCTACCTAAGTATGGTTCTCAATCAGGGACAACCAGGCTGTAAGTATGGTTCTCAATCAGGGACAACCAGGCTGTAAGTATGGTTCTCAATCAGGGACAACCAGGCTGTAAGTATGGTTCTCAATCAGGGACAACCAGGCTGTAAGTATGGTTCTCAATCAGGGACAACCAGGCTCCCTAAGTATGGTTCTCTAACAGGGACAACCAGGCAGTAAGTATGATTCTCAATCAGGGACAACCAGGCTGTAAGTATGGTTCTCAATCAGGGACAACCAGGCTGTAAGTATGGTTCTCAATCAGGGACAACCAGGCTCCCTAAGTATGGTTCTCAATCAGGGACAACCAGGCTACCTAAGTATGGTTCTCAATCAGGGACAACCAGGCTGTAAGTATGGTTCTCAATCAGGGACAACCAGGCTGTAAGTATGATTCTCAATCAGGGACAACCAGGCTGTAAGTATGGTTCTCAATCAGGGACAACCAGGCTACCTAAGTATGGTTCTCTAACAGGGACAACCAGGCTCCCTAAGTATGGTTCTCTAACAGGGACAACCAGGCTGTAAGTATGGTTCTCAATCAGGGACAACCAGGCTGTAAGTATGGTTCTCAATCAGGGACAACCAGGCTGTAAGTATGGTTCTCAATCAGGGACAACCAGGCTGTAAGTATGGTTCTCAATCAGGGACAACCAGGCTGTAAGTATGGTTCTCAATCAGGGACAACCAGGCTCCCTAAGTATGGTTCTCAATCAGGGACAACCAGGCTACCTAAGTATGGTTCTCAATCAGGGACAACCAGGCTGTAAGTATGGTTCTCAATCAGGGACAACCAGGCTGTAAGTATGGTTCTCAATCAGGGACAACCAGGCTGTAAGTATGGTTCTCAATCAGGGACAACCAGGCTGTAAGTATGGTTCTCAATCAGGGACAACCAGGCTCCCTAAGTATGGTTCTCTAACAGGGACAACCAGGCAGTAAGTATGATTCTCAATCAGGGACAACCAGGCTGTAAGTATGGTTCTCAATCAGGGACAACCAGGCTGTAAGTATGGTTCTCAATCAGGGACAACCAGGCTCCTAAGTATGGTTCTCAATCAGGGACAACCAGGCTACCTAAGTATGGTTCTCAATCAGGGACAACCAGGCTGTAAGTATGGTTCTCAATCAGGGACAACCAGGCTGTAAGTATGATTCTCAATCAGGGACAACCAGGCTGTAAGTATGGTTCTCAATCTGGGACAACCAGGCTACCTAAGTATGGTTCTCTAACAGGGACAACCAGGCTCCCTAAGTATGGTTCTCTAACAGGGACAACCAGGCTGTAAGTATGGTTCTCAATCAGGGACAACCAGGCTGTAAGTATGGTTCTCAATCAGGGACAACCAGGCTGTAAGTATGGTTCTCAATCAGGGACAACCAGGCTGTAAGTATGGTTCTCAATCAGGGACAACCAGGCTGTAAGTATGGTTCTCAATCAGGGACAACCAGGCTCCCTAAGTATGGTTCTCTAACAGGGACAACCAGGCAGTAAGTATGATTCTCAATCAGGGACAACCAGGCTGTAAGTATGGTTCTCAATCAGGGACAACCAGGCTGTAAGTATGGTTCTCAATCAGGGACAACCAGGCTCCCTAAGTATGGTTCTCAATCAGGGACAACCAGGCTCCCTAAGTATGGTTCTCAATCAGGGACAACCAGGCTCCCTAAGTATGGTTCTCAATCAGGGACAACCAGGCTGTAAGTATGGTTCTCTAACAGGGACAACCAGGCAGTAAGTATGATTCTCAATCAGGGACAACCAGGCTGTAAGTATGGTTCTCAATCAGGGACAACCAGGCTGTAAGTATGGTTCTCAATCAAGGACAACCAGGCTCCCTAAGTATGGTTCTCAATCAGGGACAACCAGGCTCCCTAAGTATGGTTCTCTAACAGGGACAACCAGGCAGTAAGTATGATTCTCAATCAGGGACAACCAGGCTGTAAGTATGGTTCTCAATCAGGGACAACCAGGCTGTAAGTATGGTTCTCAATCAGGGACAACCAGGCTCCCTAAGTATGGTTCTCAATCAGGGACAACCAGGCTCCCTAAGTATGGTTCTCAATCAGGGACAACCAGGCTCCCTAAGTATGGTTCTCAATCAGGGACAACCAGGCTGTAAGTATGGTTCTCTAACAGGGACAACCAGGCAGTAAGTATGATTCTCAATCAGGGACAACCAGGCTGTAAGTATGGTTCTCAATCAGGGACAACCAGGCTGTAAGTATGGTTCTCAATCAGGGACAACCAGGCTCCCTAAGTATGGTTCTCAATCAGGGACAACCAGGCTACCTAAGTATGGTTCTCAATCAGGGACAACCAGGCTGTAAGTATGGTTCTCAATCAGGGACAACCAGGCTGTAAGTATGATTCTCAATCAGGGACAACCAGGCTGTAAGTATGGTTCTCAATCAGGGACAACCAGGCTACCTAAGTATGGTTCTCTAACAGGGACAACCAGGCTCCCTAAGTATGGTTCTCTAACAGGGACAACCAGGCTGTAAGTATGGTTCTCAATCAGGGACAACCAGGCTGTAAGTATGGTTCTCAATCAGGGACAACCAGGCTGTAAGTATGGTTCTCAATCAGGGACAACCAGGCTGTAAGTATGGTTCTCAATCAGGGACAACCAGGCTGTAAGTATGGTTCTCAATCAGGGACAACCAGGCTCCCTAAGTATGGTTCTCTAACAGGGACAACCAGGCAGTAAGTATGATTCTCAATCAGGGACAACCAGGCTGTAAGTATGGTTCTCAATCAGGGACAACCAGGCTGTAAGTATGGTTCTCAATCAGGGACAACCAGGCTCCCTAAGTATGGTTCTCAATCAGGGACAACCAGGCTCCCTAAGTATGGTTCTCAATCAGGGTCAACCAGGCTCCCTAAGTATGGTTCTCAATCAGGGACAACCAGGCTGTAAGTATGGTTCTCTAACAGGGACTGTAAGTATGGTTCTCAATCAGGGACAACCAGGCTACCTAAGTATGGTTCTCTAACAGGGACAACCAGGCTCCCTAAGTATGGTTCTCTAACAGGGATAACCAGGCTGTAAGTATGGTTCTCAATCAGGGACAACCAGGCTGTAAGTATGGTTCTCAAACAGGGACAACCAGGCTACCTAAGTATGGTTCTCAATCAGGGACAACCAGGCTACCTAAGTATGGTTCTCAATCAGGGACAACCAGGCTACCTAAGTATGGTTCTCAATCAGGGACAACCAGGCTACCTAAGTATGGTTCTCAATCAGGGACAACCAGGCTGTAAGTATGGTTCTCAATCAGGGACAACCAGGCTGTAAGTATGGTTCTCAATCAGGGACAACCAGGCTGTAAGTATGGTTCTCAATCAGGGACAACCAGGCTGTAAGTATGGTTCTCAATCAGGGACAACCAGGCTGTAAGTATGGTTCTCAATCAGGGACAACCAGGCTCCCTAAGTATGGTTCTCAATCAGGGACAACCAGGCTGTAAGTATGGTTCTCAATCAGGGACAACCAGGCTACCTAAGTATGGTTCTCAAACAGGGACAACCAGGCTACCTAAGTATGGTTCTCAATCAGGGACAACCAGGCTACCTAAGTATGGTTCTCAATCAGGGACAACCAGGCTACCTAAGTATGGTTCTCAATCAGGGACAACCAGGCTACCTAAGTATGGTTCTCAATCAGGGACAACCAGGCTGTAAGTATGGTTCTCAATCAGGGACAACCAGGCTGTAAGTATGGTTCTCAATCAGGGACAACGATTGACAGATGCCTCTGATTGAGAACCATACCAGGCCAAACACAGAAATAGCAAATTATAGAAAAAAGAACATAGACTGCCCACCGTGTGTGTATGTGTGTATGTGTGTATGTGTGTCTGTGTGTGTGTCTGTGTGTCTGTGTGTGTGTATGTGTGTGTCTGTGTGTATGTGTGTGTATGTGTGTGTCTGTGTGTATCAGAATACTAGTTAGTATCTGTGGAAAAAATAAACCGCGTGGATTGAACTTCTTTAGAAAACCTGTCCAATCACATGTCTTTATTCTCCAAGCTAAAGCATAAAATACTTTACATCCAGCAGGTTTTTAAAGGACAAAATCCACCTGCTTCATGTTTTCATTTTTACTATGGAAAAAAATGGAGATACTGGTATCTTCACAGCCTCTCTCTCTCTCGCTCTCTCTCTCTCTCTCTCTCCTGGCCACTCGTAACCATGACTACTCCATAGCAACAGCTGCTGATCCCTATGGGGGACCCAGTTACCTAGGCAACAACAGTTTTCATAGCAACCATCTCCATCTCGTAGCAAATCATCCAGCATCACACACACAACACAAATGAACAACAACGCCAGATGAATGCAGCAAAAATCACAAATACAAAGTATATTCAGAAGCATATTTAATTTCATCCTCCCCTCCTCTCTTCCTCCCCCCCTTTCCCCCCTCCCTCCCTCCCCCTCTTCCTCCACCGTCTCCTCTCGCTCTTGGAAGGAAGGAAGGAAGGAAGGAAGAGAGAGAGAGAGAGAGAGAGAGAGAGAGAGAGAGAGAGAGAGAGAGAGAGAGAGAGAGAGAGAGAGAGAGAGAGAGAGAGAGACAGAGAGAGAGAGAGAGAGAGAGAGAGAGAGAGAGAGAGAGAGAGAGAGGGGGGACAGCATACATGTCTCATGCATGTTAAACTGAAGTAGTACTGACTGCTGTGTGGTCAGAAGTGGAGCGCAGATGGAGTTTAAAAGGTAGAGAAGGAGAGGAGGAAGAGGAGGAGAGGATGCAAGGAGGAGGAAGAGGAGGAAGAACAGGTTGGGTAGCAGAGGAAGCGAAGAGGAGGAAGTCAGGGTGATGAGGTGTCAGGAGAGGAGAGGAGGAAGTCAGGGTGATGAGGTGTCAGGAGAGGAGAGGAGGAAGTTAGGGTGATGAGGTGTCAGGAGAGGAGGAAGTCAGGGTGATGAGGTGTCAGGAGAGGAGGAAGTCAGGGTGATGAGGTGTCAGGAAAGGAGGAAGTCAGGGTGATGAGGTGTCAGGAAAGGAGGAAGTCAGGGTGATGAGGTGGCAAGAGAGGAGGAAGAGGAGGAAGTCAGGGTGATGAGGTGTCAGTAGAGGAGAGGAGACATCATCATAAATAATTCAGAGAGAAGAGGAGTTACAGATCTGTACTCTCACACAGCGCTGTGTTGTCAGGAATAGACACGAGGAAAGTGGAAAGAAAGCAAACCACTCTACTTATCCTCTGGGAGATGGCTAGTGTGGGCAGTCTGGAAACAGACACACAAAGAGAGAATTAAAAACTCTACCCACTTCACTGAAGGTGTGTGTGTGTGTGTGTGTGTGTGTGTGTGTGTGTGTGTGTGTGTGTGTGTGTGTGTGTGTGTGTGTGTGTGTGTGTGTGTGTGTGTGTGTGTGTGTGTGTGTGTGTGTGTGTGATCCTACGTTGCAGATACTGATGGCCTCAGAGAGATCACTAGCCAATCAGTTGCCAGAGCTGCTTCCTGGTCATGGACTCATGAACACATGAACACATAACCCTCTGTCATGTCTGAGAATAACTGGACTGTAATGTTGAATGTGATGAAAGGGGGGAAAAGATAGAGGAAGGATGGAGAGGGAGAAAGGAAATCTTTGACTATGTATAGACTCAGTGAGCATAGCCTTGCTATTGAGAAAGGTCGCTTTAGGCAGACCTGGCTCCCAAGAGAAGACAGGCTATGTGCTCACTGCCCACAAAATGAGGTGGAAACTGAGCTGCACTTCCTAACCTTCTGCCAAATGTATGACCATATTAGAGAGACATATTTCCCTCAGATTACACGAAACCATAAAGAATTTGAAAACAAAACCCAATTTTGATAAACTGCCATATCTACTAGGTGAACTACGACAGTGTTTTATCACAGCAGCAAGATATGTGACCTGTTGCCACAAGAAAAGGGCAACCAGTGAAGAACAAACACCATTGTAAATCCTAGAGGTCGACCGATTAATCGGCCGATTATTTAAGTTTTCATAACAATCGGAAATCGGTATTTTTGGACACCGATTTGTCCGATTTAATTTATTTGACTAGGCAAGTCAGTTAAGAACAGATTCTTATTTTCAATGACGGCCTAGGAACAGTGGGTTAACTGCCTGTTCAGGGGCAGAACGACAGATTTTTACCTTGTCAGCTCTGGGATTCAATCTTGCAACCTTACAGTTAACTAGTCCAACGCGCTAACCACCTGCCTCTCATTGCACTCCACGAGGAGACTGCCTGTTACGCGAATGCAGTAAGAAGCCAAGGTAAGTTGCTAGCTAGCATTAAACTTATCTTATAAAAAACAATCAATCAATCATAATCACTAGTTATAACTACACAGGGTTAATGATATTACTAGTTTATCTAGCGTGTCCTGCGTTGCATATAATCACTAGTTATAACTACACAGGGTTGATGATATTACTAGTTTATCTAGCGTGTCCTGTGTTGCATATAATCACTAGTTATAACTACACAGGGTTGATGATATTACTAGTTTATCTAGCGTGTCCTGTGTTGCATATAATCACTAGTTATAACTACACAGGGTTGATGATATTACTAGTTTATCTAGCGTGTCCTGTGTTGCATATAATCGATGCAACGCTGGGGGAGGATTTAACAAAAGCAGCGTAGCCTAGTGGTTAGAGTGTAGAGGAGGTAGGGTAGCCTAGTGGTTAGAGTGTAGAGGAGGTAGGTAGCCTAGTGGTTAGAGTGTAGAGGCGGTAGGGTAGCCTAGTGGTTAGAGTGTAGAGGCGGTAGGGTAGCCTAGTGGTTAGAGTGTAGAGGAGGTAGGGTGGCCTAGTGGTTAGAGTGTAGAGGAGGTAGGTAGCCTAGTGGTTAGAGTGTAGAGGCGGCAGGGTAGCCTAGTGGTTAGAGTGTAGAGGAGGTAGGTAGCCTAGTGGTTAGAGTGTAGAGGAGGTAGGGTAGCCTAGTGGTTAGAGTGTAGAGGCGGCAGGTAGCCTAGTGGTTAGAGTGTAGAGGCGGCAGGGTAGCCTAGTGGTTAGAGTGTAGAGGAGGTAGGTAGCCTAGTGGTTAGAGTGTAGAGGCGGTAGGGTAGCCTAGTGGTTAGAGTGTAGAGGCGGCAGGTAGCCTAGTGGTTAGAGTGTAGAGGCGGCAGGGTAGCCTAGTGGTTAGAGTGTAGAGGAGGTAGGTAGCCTAGTGGTTAGAGTGTAGAGGCGGTAGGGTAGCCTAGTGGTTAGAGTGTAGAGGAGGCAGGGTAGCCTAGTGGTTAGAGTGTAGAGGCGGTAGGGTAGCCTAGTGGTTAGAGTGTAGAGGAGGTAGGTAGCCTAGTGGTTAGAGTGTAGAGGCGGTAGGGTGGCCTAGTGGTTAGAGTGTAGAGGCGGTAGGTAGCCTAGTGGTTAGAGTGTAGAGGAGGTAGGGTGGCCTAGTGGTTAGAGTGTAGAGGCGGCAGGGTAGCCTAGTGGTTAGAGTGTAGAGGCGGTAGGGTGGCCTAGTGGTTAGAGTGTAGAGGCGGTAGGGTAGCCTAGTGGTTAGAGTGTAGAGGCGGTAGGGTAGCCTAGTGGTTAGAGTGTAGAGGGGGTAGGTAGCCTAGTGGTTAGAGTGTAGAGGTGGCAGGTAGCCTAGTGGTTAGAGTGTAGAGGCGGTAGGGTAGCCTAGTGGTTAGAGTGTAGAGGTGGTAGGGTAGCCTAGTGGTTAGAGTGTAGAGGCGGCAGGGTAGCCTAGTGGTTAGAGTGTAGAGGCGGCAGGGTAGCCTAGTGGTTAGAGTGTAGAGGAGGTAGGTAGCCTAGTGGTTAGAGTGTAGAGGCGGTAGGGTAGCCTAGTGGTTAGAGTGTAGAGGGGGCAGGGTAACCTAGTGGTTAGAGTGTAGAGGCGGTAGGGTGGCCTAGTGGTTAGAGTGTAGAGGAGGCAGGTAGCCTAGTGGTTAGAGTGTAGAGGCGGTAGGGTAGCCTAGTGGTTAGAGTGTAGAGGCGGTAGGGTAGCCTAGGGGTTAGAGCGTTGGACTAGTAACCGAAAGGTTGCAAGTTCATATCCCCGAGCTGACAAGGTACAAATCTGTCGTTCTGCCCCTTAACAAGGCAGTTAACCCACTGTTCCTAGGCCGTCATTGAAAATAAGAATTTGTTCTTAACTGACTTGCCTAGTTAAATAAAGGTACAATAAACAGTAAACAACTGATTCAATAAAGAATAAATAAATGTGTAACGCTGCTTCGATGGTGGCTGTTGTCGTTGTGTTCCTGGTTCGAGCCCAAGGAGGAGCGAGGACAGGGACGGAAGCTATACTGTTACACTGGCAATACTAAAGTGCCTATAAGAACATCCAATAGTCAAAGGTTAATGAAATACAAAATGGTATAGAGGGAAATAGTCCTGTAAATACTATATTAACTACAACCTAAAACCTCTTACCTGGGAATATTGAAGACTCAGGTTAAAAGGAACCACCAGCTTTCATATGTCCTTATGTTCTGAGCAAGGAACTGAAACGTTAGCTTTCTTACAAGGCACACACCCACCTTCTTCTCCAGCACTTTGTTTTTGAATAATTTAAACCAAATTGTTTCATTATTTATTTTAAGGCTAATTTGATTTTTATTGATGTATTATATTAAGTTAAAATAATTCATTCAGTATTGTCTACTGTTAATTTGAGTTTATTTCACTTTTGTTTATTAACTATTTCACTTGCTTTGGTAATGTTAACATATGTTTTCCATGTCAATAAATCCCCTTAAATTGAAATTGAATTGAGAGAGAGAGAGAGAGAGAGAGAGAGAGAGAGAGAAAGAGGGAGGGAGAGAGAGAGAGAGAGAGAGAGAGAGAGAGAGAGAGAGAGAGAGGGAGGAGAGAGAGAGAGAGAGAGAGAGAGAGAGAGAGAGAGAGAGAGAGAGAGAGAGAGAAAGAGGGAGGGAGAGAGAGAGAGGAAGGATGGATGGATGGATGGATGGAGAAAGGGAGAGAGATGATAGAGAGGAAGGATGGATGGATGGAGAAAGGGAGAGAGATGATAGAGAGGAAGGATGGATGGATGGAGAAAGGGAGAGAGATGATAGAGAGGAAGGATGGATGGATGGATGGATGGAGAAAGGGAGAGAGATGATAGAGAGGAAGGATGGATGGATGGATGGATGGAGAAAGGGAGAGAGATGATAGAGAGGAAGGCTACGGGGAGAGATTATTAGTAGAATGATCTTGTAGTAGTAATTTAGGGAAGTAGTAGTCAGAGCGGGAATTGAACCATCAACCTTCTCTAACAGAAACTAACTACCTCCTATAGACAATATGGTCCAAACCTACTCCTACCATCATCCGCTGTCGTTGTTTCTTGGCCTTCCTCACGTTTTGAATAAACCGGCGGCCCATCTTCTTAGCGTACCACACCGACACAAACATCCCGCCTACCGGAGCCTTACCGGAGCCCAGCGAGCTCAGCTCAGCTCACCAAGATAGCACCTTACAAACCCCGGAGAGGCACGCGCAGGGGAGGTTCATATATATCCTCTATATTACATAAATAATACGCTGCGCGCGCTACCGATTCCGCTGAAATCGAAGATACACGAGGGAACAGATTGGTCCCCAAAAATTAAAACCACGTTAATTAAAAACCGTTAAACCGAATAGTCCCATGAGCCATGTAGACTATTCAGTCTAAAATGCTCTTTTCTCAAACCCTGCCGGTCTAATTTCGGTTCAGTAGATCGGAGTTTCAGCTCCAATCAATCAAACAAACAACAGTCCCGTTGAACTGTAACCGGCTCCATGGTTGGTCGTGACTGGATGCAGTTCCCCTCTTCTCTACCGACCGCGGGGAGAGAGGAGTCAGAAGGCGAAATCATTCCCTTCACAGCGCAAGATTCCTTCCGTGTGTCTGTCAACGGACGGACTCGTGATGTAAACGTTAGATTCTCCCGGTAAGGACAACACCAGCTGACACAGCCGTTTAGCCGTTCATCAGTCCGCGAGGCTGCATCTCTATTCCGGTCGGTTTATTCTCCTCTCCTCCTCATCTTGTTCACGTTACCACTCCATCTGGTGCTCACTGAGATGTATCTTCCTCTCTGCCCTCCCCCCCACTCTCCCTCTCCTCACTGTCAGCTTTCCCCCACTCTCTCTCTCCTCTCTCTGTCCCCCCACTCTCTCTCTCCTCACTCTGTCAGCTTTCTCTCTGTCCCCCCCACTCTCTCTCTCCTCTCTCTGTCCCCCACTCTCTCTCTCCTCACTCTGTCAGCTTTCTCTCTGTCTCCCCCAATCTCTCTCTCCTCCTCACTCCGTCAGCTTTCTCTCTGTCCCCCCCACTCTCTCTCTCCTCACTCTGTCAGCTTTCTCTCTGTCCCCCCACTCTCTCTCTCCTCACTCTGTCAGCTTTCTCTCTGTCCCCCACTCTCTCTCTCCTAACTCTGTCTCCCCACTTTCTCTCCCTCACTCCGTCCCCCCACTCTCTCTCTCTCTCACTCTGTCAGCTTTCTCTCTGCCCCCCCACTCTCTCTCTCCTCTATCTGTCCCCCCACTCTCTCTCCTCACTCTGTCAGCTTTCTCTCTGTCCCCCCACTCTCTCTCTACTCACTCTGTCCCCCCACTCTCTCTCTCCTCACTCTGTCAGCTTTCTCTCTGTCCCCCCACTCTCTCTCTACTCACTCTGTCCCCCCCCACTCTCTCTCTCCTCACTCTGTCAGCTTTCTCTCTGTCCCCTCCACTCTCTCTCTCCTCACTCTGTCCCCTCCACTCTCTCTCTCCTCTCTCTGTCCCCCCACTCTCTCTCCCCTCACTCTGCCCCCCCCTCTCTCTCTCCTCACTCTGTCAGCTTTCTCTCTGTCTCCCCACTCTCTCTCCTCACTCCGTCAGCTTTCTCTCTGTCCCCCCACTCTCTCTCTCTCTCTCTGTCCCCCCCCACTCTCTCTCTCCTCACTCTGCCCCCCACTCTCTCTCTACTCACTCTGTCCCCCCCTCTCTCTCTCTCCTCACTCTGTCAGCTTTCTCTCTGTTCCCCCACATTCTCTCTACTCACTCTGTCCCCCCCACTCTCTCTCTCCTCACTCTGTCCCCCCACTCTCTCTCTCCTCACATTGTCAGCTTTCTCTCTGTCCCCCACTCTCTCTCTCCTCACTCTGTCCCCCCACTCTCTCTCTCCTCACTCTGTCAGCTTTCTCTCTGTCCCCCACTCTCTCTCTACTCACTCTGTCCCCCCCACTCTCTCTCTCCTCACTCTGTCCCCCCCACTCTCTCTCTCTCCTCACTCTGTCCCCCCACTCTCTCTCTCCTCACTCTGTCAGCTTTCTCTCTCCCCCCACTCTCTCTCTCCTCCCTCTGTCAGCTTTCTCTCTGTCCCGAACCCCACTTTCTCTCCTCTCTCTGCCCCCCACTCTCTCTCTACTCACTCTGTCCCCCCACTCTCTCTCTCCTCACTCTGTCCCCCCACTCTCTCTCTCCTCACTCTGTCAGCTTTCTCTCTGTCCCCCCACTCTCTCTCTCCTCACTCTGTCCCCCCACTCTCTCTCTCCTCACTCTGTCAGCTTTCTCTCTGTCCCCCCACTCTCTCTCTCCTCACTCTGTCCCCCCACTCTCTCTCTCCTCACTCTGTCAGCTTTCTCTCTGTCCCCCCACTCTCTCTCCTCACTCTGTCAGCTTTCTCTCTGTCCCCCCACTCTCTCTCCTCACTCTGTCAGCTTTCTCTCTGTCCCCCCCCACTCTCTCTCTCCTCTCTCTGTCCCCCCCACTCTCTCTCCTCACTCTTCCCTCCCTCTCTCTGTCCCCCCACTCTCTAGTTCTCAGCTAGCTATCTCGCCCTGCCCCTCCCTCTCTTTCTCTCTGAAGGATTTCCCTAGCTCCTGTAACAGCCTCTGACAAAATTAAATCAATTCACAGTTATAATAGACAGACACAAAGAGAGGAGAGAAGAGGGGGAGGAGAGGAGAGGAAATGAAGGAATAAAGGAATATATCATAAGGGTGAATGTGAGAAGAAGTTAGTCTCTCTACCAACCTCTGCACTAACACACTCAGTGTTAACCTCTGCACTAACACACTCAGTGTTAACCTCTCTACCAACCTCTGCGCTAACACACTCAGCGTTAAAATCTGCACTAACACACTCAGTGTTAACCTCTCTACCAACCTCTGCACTAACACACTCAGTGTTAACCTCTGCACTAACACACTCAGTGTTAACCTCTTTACCAACCTCTGCACTAACACACTCAGTGTTAACCTCTGCACTAACACACTCAGTGTTAACCTCTCTACCAACCTCTGTACTAACACACTCAGTGTTAACCTCTGTACTAACACACTCAGTGTTAACCTTTGTACCAGCCACTGCACTAACACACTCAGTGTTAACCTCTATACCAACCTCTGCACTAACACACTCAGTGTTAACCTCTGCACTAACACACTCAGTGTTAACCTCTCTACCAACCTCTGCGCTAACACACTCAGCGTTAAACTCTGCACTAACGCACTCAGTGTTAACCTCTCTACCAACCTCTGCACTAACACACTCAGTGTTAACCTCTGCACTAACACACTCAGTGTTAACCTCTCTACCAACCTCTGCACTAACACACTCAGTGTTAACCTCTGTACTAACACACTCAGTGTTAACCTTTGTACCAGCCACTGCACTAACACACTCAGTGTTAACCTCTCTACCAACCTCTGCACTAACACACTCAGTGTTAACCTCTGCACTAACACACTCAGTGTTAACCTCTGCACTAACACACTCGGTGTTAACCTCTCTACCAACCTCTGCACTAACACACTCAGTGTTAACCTCTGCACTAACACACTCAGTGTTAACCTCTGCACTAACACACTCAGTGTTAACCTCTGCACTAACACACTCAGTGTTAACTTCTCTACCAACCTCTGCACTAACACACTCAGTGTTAACCTCTGCAATAACACCCTCAGTGTTAACCTCTGCACTAACACACTCAGTGTTAACCTCTGCACTAACACACTCAGTGTTAACCTCTGCACTAACACACGCAGTGTTAACTTCTGTACCAACAAACTCAGTGTTAGCCTCTCTACAAACCTCTGCACTAACATACTCAGTGTTAACCCCTGTACTAACACACTCAGTGTTAACCTCTGCACTAACACACTCAGTGTTAACCTCTGCACCAACACACTCAGTGTTAACCGCTCTACCAACCTCTGCACTAACACATTCAGTGTTAACCTCTGCACTAACACACTCAGTGTTAACCTCTGCACTAACACACTCAGTGTTAACCTCTCTACCAACCTCTGCACTAACACACTCAGTGTTAACCTCTGCACTAACACACTCAGTGTTAACCTCTGCACTAACACACTCAGTGTTAACTTCTCTACCAACCTCTGCACTAACACACTCAGTGTTAACCTCTGCAATAACACCCTCAGTGTTAACCTCTGCACTAACACACTCAGTGTTAACCTCTGCACTAACACACTCAGTGTTAACCTCTGCACTAACGCACGCAGTGTTAACCTCTGCACTAACACACTCAGTGTTAACCTCTGCACCAACACACTCAGTGTTAACCGCTCCACCAACCTCTGCACTAACACACTCAGTGTTAACCTCTGTGCTAACACACTCAGTGTTAACCTCTGCACTAACACACTCAGTGTTAACCTCTGCACTACCACACTCAGTGTTAACCTCTCTACCAACCTCTGCACTAACACACTCAGTGTTAACCTCTGTACTAACACACGCAGTGTTAACCTTTGTACCAGCCACTGCACTAACACACTCAGTGTTAACCTCTGCACTAACACACTCAGCGTTTACCTCTCTACCAACCTCTGCACTAACACACTCAGTGTTAACCTCTGCACTAACACACGCAGTGTTAACTTCTGTACCAACAAACTCAGTGTTAGTCTCTCTACAAACCTCTGCACTAACATACTCAGTGTTAACCCCTGTACTAACACACTCAGTGTTAACCTCTGCACTAACACACTCAGTGTTAACCTCTGCACCAACACACTCAGTGTTAACCTCTCTACCAACCTCTGCACTAACACAATCAGTGTTAACCTCTGCGCTAACACACTCAGTGTTAACCTCTGCACTAACCCACTCAGTGTTAACCTCTGCACTAACACACTCAGTGTTAACCTCTGCACTAACACACTCAGTGTTAACCTCTCTACCAACCTATGCACTAACAGACTCAGTGTTAACCTCTGCACTAACACACTCAGTGTTAACCTCTGCCCTAACACACTCAGAGTTAACCTCTCTACCAACCTCTGCACTAACACACTCAGTGTTAACCTCTGCACTAACACACTCAGTGTTAACCTCTCTACCAACCTCTGCACTAACACACTCAGTGTTAACCTCTGCACTAACACACTCAGTGTTAACCTCTGCACTAACACACTCAGTGTTAACCTCTCTACCAACCTATGCACTAACAGACTCAGTGTTAACCTCTGCACTAATACACTCAGTGTTAACCTCTGCACTAACACACTCAGAGTTAACCTCTCTACCAACCTCTGCACTAACACACTCAGTGTTAATCTCAGTACCAACACACTCAGTGTTAAACTCTGCACTAACACACTCAGTGTTAACCTCTCTGCCAACCTCTGCACTAACACACTCAGTGTTAACCTCTGCACTAACACACTCAGTGTTAACCTCTGTACCAACCTCTGTACTAACACACTCAGTGTTAACCTTTGTACCAGCCACTGCACTAACACACTCAGTGTTAACCTCTCTACCAACCTCTGCACTAACACACTCAGTGTTAACCTCTGCACTAACACATTCAGTGTTAACCTCTTTACCAACCTCTGCACTAACACACTCAGTGTTAACCTCTGCACTAACACACTCAGCGTTTACCTCTCTACCAACCTCTGCACCAACACACTCAGTGTTAACCTCTGCACTAACACACTCAGGGTTAACCTCTGCACTAACACACTCAGTGTTAACCTCTGCACTAACACACTCAGTGTTAACCTCTGCACTAACACACTCAGTGTTAACCTCAGTACCAACACACTCAGTGTTAAACTCTGCACTAACACACTCAGTGTTAACCTCTCTGCCAACCTCTGCACTAACACACTCAGTGTTAACCTCTGCACTAACACACTCAGTGTTAACCTCTGTACCAACCTCTGTACTAACACACTCAGTGTTAACCTTTGTACCAGCCACTGCACTAACACACTCAGTGTTAACCTCTCTACCAACCTCTGCACTAACACACTCAGTGTTAACCTCTGCACTAACACATTCAGTGTTAACCTCTTTACCAACCTCTGCACTAACACACTCAGTGTTAACCTCTGCACTAACACACTCAGCGTTTACCTCTCTACCAACCTCTGCACTAACACACTCAGTGTTAACCTCTGCACTAACACACTCAGGGTTAACCTCTGCACTAACACACTCAGTGTTAACCTCTGCACTAACACACGCAGTGTTAACTTCTGTACCAACAAACTCAGTGTTAGCCTCTCTACAAACCTCTGCACTAACATACTCAGTGTTAACCCCTGTACTAACACACTCAGTGTTAACCTCTGCGCTAACACACTCAGTGTTAACCTCTGCACTAACACACTCAGTGTTAACCTCTGCACTAACACACTCAGTGTTAACCTCTGCACCAACACACTCAGTGTTAACCTCTCTACCAACCTCTGCACTAACACACTCAGTGTTAACCTCTGCGCTAACACACTCAGTGTTAACCTCTGCACTAACACACTCAGTGTTAACCTCTGCATTAACACACTCAGTGTTAACCTCTCTACCAACATATGCACTAACAGACTCAGTGTTAACCTCTGCACTAACACACTCAGTGTTAACCTCTGCCCTAACACAGAGTTAACCTCTCTACCAACCTCTGCACTAACACACTCAGTGTTAACCACTCTGCCAACCTCTGCACTAACACACTCAGTGTTAACCTCTGCACTAACACACTCCAGTGTTAACCTCAGTACCAACACACTCAGTGTTAACCTCTCTGCCAACCTCTGCACTAACACACTCAGTGTTAACCTCTGTACCAACCTATGCACTAACACACTCAGTGTTAACCTCTGCACTAACACACTCAGCATTTACCTCTCTACCAACCTCTGCACTAACACACTCAGTGTTAACCTCTGCACTAACACACTCAGTGTTAACTTCTCTACCAACCTCTGCACTAACACACTCAGTGTTAACCTCTGCAATAACACCCTCAGTGTTAACCTCTGCACTAACACACTCAGTGTTAACCTCTGCACTAACATACTCAGTGTTAACCTCTGCACTAACACACTCAGTGTTAACCTCTGCACTAACACACGCAGTGTTAACTTCTGTACCAACAAACTCAGTGTTAGCCTCTCTACAAACCTCTGCACTAACATACTCAGTGTTAACCCCTGTACTAACACACTCAGTGTTAACCTCTGTACTAACACACTCAGTGTTAACCTCTGCACTAACACACTCAGTGTTAACCTCTGCACTAACACACTCAGTGTTAACCTCTGCACCAACACACTCAGTGTTAACCTCTCTACCAACCTCTGCACTAACACACTCAGTGTTAACCTCTGCGCTAACACACTCAGTGTTAACCTCTGCACTAACACACTCAGTGTTAACCTCTGCATTAACACACTCAGTGTTAACCTCTCTACCAACCTATGCACTAACAGACTCAGTGTTAACCTCTGCACTAACACACTCAGTGTTAACCTCTGCCCTAACACAGAGTTAACCTCTCTACCAACCTCTGCACTAACACACTCAGTGTTAACCTCTCTGCCAACCTCTGCACTAACACACTCAGTGTTAACCTCTGCACTAACACACTCAGTGTTAACCTCAGTACCAACACACTCAGTGTTAACCTCTCTGCCAACCTCTGCACTAACACACTCAGTGTTAACCTCTGCACTAACACACTCAGCATTTACCTCTCTACCAACCTCTGCACTAACACACTCAGTGTTAACCTCTGCACTAACACACTCAGTGTTAACTTCTCTACCAACCTCTGCACTAACACACTCAGTGTTAACCTCTGCAATAACACCCTCAGTGTTAACCTCTGCACTAACACACTCAGTGTTAACCTCTGCACTAACACATTCAGTGTTAACCTCTTTACCAACCTCTGCACTAACACACTCAGTGTTAACCTCTGCACTAACACACTCAGCGTTTACCTCTCTACCAACCTCTGCACTAACACACTCAGTGTTAACCTCTGCACTAACACACTCAGGGTTAACCTCTGCACTAACACACTCAGTGTTAACCTCTGCACTAACACACTCAGTGTTAACCTCTGCACTAACACACTCAGTGTTAACCTCAGTACCAACACACTCAGTGTTAAACTCTGCACTAACACACGCAGTGTTAACCTCTCTGCCAACCTCTGCACTAACACACTCAGTGTTAACCTCTGCACTAACACACTCAGTGTTAACCTCTGTACCAACCTCTGTACTAACACACTCAGTGTTAACCTTTGTACCAGCCACTGCACTAACACACTCAGTGTTAACCTCTCTACCAACCTCTGCACTAACACACTCAGTGTTAACCTCTGCACTAACACATTCAGTGTTAACCTCTTTACCAACCTCTGCACTAACACACTCAGTGTTAACCTCTGCACTAACACACTCAGCGTTTACCTCTCTACCAACCTCTGCACTAACACACTCAGTGTTAACCTCTGCACTAACACACTCAGGGTTAACCTCTGCACTAACACACTCAGTGTTAACCTCTGCACTAACACACACAGTGTTAACTTCAGTACCAACAAACTCAGTGTTAGCCTCTCTACAAACCTCTGCACTAACATACTCAGTGTTAACCCCTGTACTAACACACTCAGTGTTAACCTCTGCGCTAACACACTCAGTGTTAACCTCTGCACTAACACACTCAGTGTTAACCTCTGCACTAACACACTCAGTGTTAACCTCTGCACCAACACACTCAGTGTTAACCTCTCTACCAACCTCTGCACTAACACATTCAGTGTTAACCTCTGCGCTAACACACTCAGTGTTAACCTCTGCACTAACACACTCAGTGTTAACCTCTGCATTAACACACTCAGTGTTAACCTCTCTACCAACCTATGCACTAACAGACTCAGTGTTAACCTCTGCACTAACACACTCAGTGTTAACCTCTGCCCTAACACAGAGTTAACCTCTCTACCAACCTCTGCACTAACACACTCAGTGTTAACCACTCTGCCAACCTCTGCACTAACACACTCAGTGTTAACCTCTGCACTAACACACTCAGTGTTAACCTCAGTACCAACACACTCAGTGTTAACCTCTCTGCCAACCTCTGCACTAACACACTCAGTGTTAACCTCTGTACCAACCTCTGCACTAACACACTCAGTGTTAACCTCTGCACTAACACACTCAGCATTTACCTCTCTACCAACCTCTGCACTAACACACTCAGTGTTAACCTCTGCACTAACACACTCAGTGTTAACTTCTCTACCAACCTCTGCACTAACATACTCAGTGTTAACCTCTGCAATAACACCCTCAGTGTTAACCTCTGCACTAACACACTCAGTGTTAACCTCTGCACTAACATACTCAGTGTTAACCTCTGCACTAACACACTCAGTGTTAACCTCTGCACTAACACACGCAGTGTTAACTTCTGTACCAACAAACTCAGTGTTAGCCTCTCTACAAACCTCTGCACTAACATACTCAGTGTTAACCCCTGTACTAACACACTCAGTGTTAACCTCTGTACTAACACACTCAGTGTTAACCTCTGCACTAACACACTCAGTGTTAACCTCTGCACTAACACACTCAGTGTTAACCTCTGCACCAACACACTCAGTGTTAACCTCTCTACCAAACTCTGCACTAACACACTCAGTGTTAACCTCTGCGCTAACACACTCAGTGTTAACCTCTGCACTAACACACTCAGTGTTAACCTCTGCATTAACACACTCAGTGTTAACCTCTCTACCAACCTATGCACTAACAGACTCAGTGTTAACCTCTGCACTAACACACTCAGTGTTAACCTCTGCCCTAACACAGAGTTAACCTCTCTACCAACCTCTGCACTAACACACTCAGTGTTAACCTCTCTGCCAACCTCTGCACTAACACACTCAGTGTTAACCTCTGTACCAACCTCTGCACTAACACACTCAGCGTTAAACTCTGCACTAACGCACTCAGTGTTAACCTCTCTACCAACCTCTGCACTAACACACTCAGTGTTAACCTCTGCACTAACACACTCAGTGTTAACCTCTCTACCAACCTCTGCACTAACACACTCAGTGTTAACCTCTGTACTAACACACTCAGTGTTAACCTTTGTACCAGCCACTGCACTAACACACTCAGTGTTAACCTCTGCACTAACACACTCAGTGTTAACCTCTCTACCAACCTCTGCGCTAACACACTCAGCGTTAAACTCTGCACTAACGCACTCAGTGTTAACCTCTCTACCAACCTCTGCACTAACACACTCAGTGTTAACCTCTGCACTAACACACTCAGTGTTAACCTCTCTACCAACCTCTGCACTAACACACTCAGTGTTAACCTCTGTACTAACACACTCAGTGTTAACCTTTGTACCAGCCACTGCACTAACACACTCAGTGTTAACCTCTCTACCAACCTCTGCACTAACACACTCAGTGTTAACCTCTGCAGTAACACACTCAGTGTTAACCTCTGCACTAACACACTCGGTGTTAACCTCTCTACCAACCTCTGCACTAACACACTCAGTGTTAACCTCTGCACTAACACACTCAGTGTTAACCTCTGCACTAACACACTCAGTGTTAACCTCTGCACTAACACACTCAGTGTTAACTTCTCTACCAACCTCTGCACTAACACACTCAGTGTTAACCTCTGCAATAACACCCTCAGTGTTAACCTCTGCACTAACACACTCAGTGTTAACCTCTGCACTAACACACTCAGTGTTAACCTCTGCACTAACACACGCAGTGTTAACTTCTGTACAAACAAACTCAGTGTTAGCCTCTCTACAAACCTCTGCACTAACATACTCAGTGTTAACCCCTGTACTAACACACTCAGTGTTAACCTCTGCACTAACACACTCAGTGTTAACCTCTGCACCAACACACTCAGTGTTAACCTCTTTACCAACCTCTGCACTAACACACTCAGTGTTAACCTCTGCACTAACACACTCAGCGTTTACCTCTCTACCAACCTCTGCACTAACACACTCAGTGTTAACCTCTGCACTAACACACTCAGGGTTAACCTCTGCACTAACACACTCAGTGTTAACCTCTGCACTAACACACGCAGTGTTAACTTCTGTACCAACAAACTCAGTGTTAGCCTCTCTACAAACCTCTGCACTAACATACTCAGTGTTAACCCCTGTACTAACACACTCAGTGTTAACCTCTGCGCTAACACACTCAGTGTTAACCTCTGCACTAACACACTCAGTGTTAACCTCTGCACTAACACACTCAGTGTTAACCTCTGCACCAACACACTCAGTGTTAACCTCTCTACCAACCTCTGCACTAACACACTCAGTGTTAACCTCTGCGCTAACACACTCAGTGTTAACCTCTGCACTAACACACTCAGTGTTAACCTCTGCATTAACACACTCAGTGTTAACCTCTCTACCAACCTATGCACTAACAGACTCAGTGTTAACCTCTGCACTAACACACTCAGTGTTAACCTCTGCCCTAACACAGAGTTAACCTCTCTACCAACCTCTGCACTAACACACTCAGTGTTAACCACTCTGCCAACCTCTGCACTAACACACTCAGTGTTAACCTCTGCACTAACACACTCAGTGTTAACCTCAGTACCAACACACTCAGTGTTAACCTCTCTGCCAACCTCTGCACTAACACACTCAGTGTTAACCTCTGTACCAACCTCTGCACTAACACACTCAGTGTTAACCTCTGCACTAACACACTCAGCATTTACCTCTCTACCAACCTCTGCACTAACACACTCAGTGTTAACCTCTGCACTAACACACTCAGTGTTAACTTCTCTACCAACCTCTGCACTAACATACTCAGTGTTAACCTCTGCAATAACACCCTCAGTGTTAACCTCTGCACTAACACACTCAGTGTTAACCTCTGCACTAACATACTCAGTGTTAACCTCTGCACTAACACACTCAGTGTTAACCTCTGCACTAACACACGCAGTGTTAACTTCTGTACCAACAAACTCAGTGTTAGCCTCTCTACAAACCTCTGCACTAACATACTCAGTGTTAACCCCTGTACTAACACACTCAGTGTTAACCTCTGTACTAACACACTCAGTGTTAACCTCTGCACTAACACACTCAGTGTTAACCTCTGCACTAACACACTCAGTGTTAACACCAACACACTCAGTGTTAACCTCTGCCAAACTCTGCACTAACACACTCAGTGTTAACCTCTGCACACAACACTAACACACTCAGTGTTAACCTCTGCTAACACACTCAGTGTTAACCTCTGCACTAACAGACTCACTCTGCACTAACACACTCAGTGTTAACCTCTGCCCTAACACACTCAGTGTTAACCTCTCTACAACCTCTGCACTAACACACTCAGTGTTAACCTCTGCATTAACACACTCAGTGTTAACCTCTCTACCAACCTATGCACTAACAGACTCAGTGTTAACCTCTGCACTAACACACTCAGTGTTAACCTCTCTACCAACCTCTGCACTAACACACTCAGTGTTAACCTCTGTACTAACACACTCAGTGTTAACCTTTGTACCAGCCACTGCACTAACACACTCAGTGTTAACCTCTGCACTAACACACTCAGTGTTAACCTCTCTACCAACCTCTGCGCTAACACACTCAGCGTTAAACTCTGCACTAACGCACTCAGTGTTAACCTCTCTACCAACCTCTGCACTAACACACTCAGTGTTAACCTCTGCACTAACACACTCAGTGTTAACCTCTCTACCAACCTCTGCACTAACACACTCAGTGTTAACCTCTGTACTAACACACTCAGTGTTAACCTTTGTACCAGCCACTGCACTAACACACTCAGTGTTAACCTCTCTACCAACCTCTGCACTAACACACTCAGTGTTAACCTCTGCAGTAACACACTCAGTGTTAACCTCTGCACTAACACACTCGGTGTTAACCTCTCTACCAACCTCTGCACTAACACACTCAGTGTTAACCTCTGCACTAACACACTCAGTGTTAACCTCTGCACTAACACACTCAGTGTTAACCTCTGCACTAACACACTCAGTGTTAACTTCTCTACCAACCTCTGCACTAACACACTCAGTGTTAACCTCTGCAATAACACCCTCAGTGTTAACCTCTGCACTAACACACTCAGTGTTAACCTCTGCACTAACACACTCAGTGTTAACCTCTGCACTAACACACGCAGTGTTAACTTCTGTACAAACAAACTCAGTGTTAGCCTCTCTACAAACCTCTGCACTAACATACTCAGTGTTAACCCCTGTACTAACACACTCAGTGTTAACCTCTGCACTAACACACTCAGTGTTAACCTCTGCACCAACACACTCAGTGTTAACCGCTCTACCAACCTCTGCACTAACACATTCAGTGTTAACCTCTGCACTAACACACTCAGTGTTAACCTCTGCACTAACACACTCAGTGTTAACCTCTCTACCAACCTCTGCACTAACACACTCAGTGTTAACCTCTGCACTAACACACTCAGTGTTAACCTCTGCACTAACACACTCAGTGTTAACTTCTCTACCAACCGCTGCACTAACACACTCAGTGTTAACCTCTGCAATAACACCCTCAGTGTTAACCTCTGCACTAACACACTCAGTGTTAACCTCTGCACTAACACACTCAGTGTTAACCTCTGCACTAACGCACGCAGTGTTAACCTCTGCACTAACACACTCAGTGTTAACCTCTGCACCAACACACTCAGTGTTAACCGCTCCACCAACCTCTGCACTAACACACTCAGTGTTAACCTCTGTGCTAACACACTCAGTGTTAACCTCTGCACTAACACACTCAGTGTTAACCTCTGCACTACCACACTCAGTGTTAACCTCTCTACCAACCTCTGCACTAACACACTCAGTGTTAACCTCTGTACTAACACACGCAGTGTTAACCTTTGTACCAGCCACTGCACTAACACACTCAGTGTTAACCTCTGCACTAACACACTCAGCGTTTACCTCTCTACCAACCTCTGCACTAACACACTCAGTGTTAACCTCTGCACTAACACACGCAGTGTTAACTTCTGTACCAACAAACTCAGTGTTAGTCTCTCTACAAACCTCTGCACTAACATACTCAGTGTTAACCCCTGTACTAACACACTCAGTGTTAACCTCTGCACTAACACACTCAGTGTTAACCTCTGCACCAACACACTCAGTGTTAACCTCTCTACCAACCTCTGCACTAACACAATCAGTGTTAACCTCTGCGCTAACACACTCAGTGTTAACCTCTGCACTAACCCACTCAGTGTTAACCTCTGCACTAACACACTCAGTGTTAACCTCTGCACTAACACACTCAGTGTTAACCTCTCTACCAACCTATGCACTAACAGACTCAGTGTTAACCTCTGCACTAACACACTCAGTGTTAACCTCTGCCCTAACACACTCAGAGTTAACCTCTCTACCAACCTCTGCACTAACACACTCAGTGTTAACCTCTGCACTAACACACTCAGTGTTAACCTCTCTACCAACCTCTGCACTAACACACTCAGTGTTAACCTCTGCAGTAACACACTCAGTGTTAACCTCTGCACTAACACACTCGGTGTTAACCTCTCTACCAACCTCTGCACTAACACACTCAGTGTTAACCTCTGCACTAACACACTCAGTGTTAACCTCTGCACTAACACACTCAGTGTTAACCTCTGCACTAACACACTCAGTGTTAACTTCTCTACCAACCTCTGCACTAACACACTCAGTGTTAACCTCTGCAATAACACCCTCAGTGTTAACCTCTGCACTAACACACTCAGTGTTAACCTCTGCACTAACACACTCAGTGTTAACCTCTGCACTAACACACGCAGTGTTAACTCTGCTGTACAAACAAACTCAGTGTTAGCCTCTCTACAAACCTCTGCACTAACATACTCAGTGTTAACCCCTGTACTAACACACTCCAGTGTTAACCTCTGCACTAACACACTCAGTGTTAACCTCTGCACCAACACACTCAGTGTTAACCGCTCTACCAACCTCTGCACTAACACATTTCAGTGTTAACCTCTGCACTAACACACTCAGTGTTAACCTCTGCACTAACACACTCAGTGTTAACCTCTCTACCAACCTCTGCACTAACACACTCAGTGTTAACCTCTGCACTAACACACTCAGTGTTAACCTCTGCACTAACACACTCAGTGTTAACTTCTCTACCAACCGCTGCACTAACACACTCAGTGTTAACCTCTGCAATAACACCCTCAGTGTTAACCTCTGCACTAACACACTCAGTGTTAACCTCTGCACTAACACACTCAGTGTTAACCTCTGCACTAACGCACGCAGTGTTAACCTCTGCACTAACACACTCAGTGTTAACCTCTGCACCAACACACTCAGTGTTAACCGCTCCACCAACCTCTGCACTAACACACTCAGTGTTAACCTCTGTGCTAACACACTCAGTGTTAACCTCTGCACTAACACACTCAGTGTTAACCTCTGCACTACCACACTCAGTGTTAACCTCTCTACCAACCTCTGCACTAACACACTCAGTGTTAACCTCTGTACTAACACACGCAGTGTTAACCTTTGTACCAGCCACTGCACTAACACACTCAGTGTTAACCTCTGCACTAACACACTCAGCGTTTACCTCTCTACCAACCTCTGCACTAACACACTCAGTGTTAACCTCTGCACTAACACACGCAGTGTTAACTTCTGTACCAACAAACTCAGTGTTAGTCTCTCTACAAACCTCTGCACTAACATACTCAGTGTTAACCCCTGTACTAACACACTCAGTGTTAACCTCTGCACTAACACACTCAGTGTTAACCTCTGCACCAACACACTCAGTGTTAACCTCTCTACCAACCTCTGCACTAACACAATCAGTGTTAACCTCTGCGCTAACACACTCAGTGTTAACCTCTGCACTAACCCACTCAGTGTTAACCTCTGCACTAACACACTCAGTGTTAACCTCTGCACTAACACACTCAGTGTTAACCTCTCTACCAACCTATGCACTAACAGACTCAGTGTTAACCTCTGCACTAACACACTCAGTGTTAACCTCTGCCCTAACACACTCAGAGTTAACCTCTCTACCAACCTCTGCACTAACACACTCAGTGTTAACCTCTGCACTAACACACTCAGTGTTAACCTCTCTACCAACCTCTGCACTAACACACTCAGTGTTAACCTCTGCACTAACACACTCAGTGTTAACCTCTGCACTAACACACTCAGTGTTAACCTCTCTACCAACCTATGCACTAACAGACTCAGTGTTAACCTCTGCAACTAATACACTCAGTGTTAACCTCTGCACTAACACACTCAGAGTTAACCTCTCTACCAACCTCTGCACTAACACACTCAGTGTTAACCTCAGCACCAACACACTCAGTGTTAAACTCTGCACCAACACACTCAGTGCACTAACCTCTCTGCCAACCTCTGCACTAACACACTCAGTGTTAACCTCTGCACTAACACACTCAGTGTTAACCTCTGTACCAACCTCTGTTAACACACTCAGTGTTAACCTTTGTACCAGCCACTGCACTAACACACTCAGTGTTAACCTCTACCAACCTACTAACACACTCAGTGTTAACCTCTGCACTAACACATTCAGTGTTAACCTCTTTACCAACCTCTGCACTAACACACTCAGTGTTAACCTCTGCACTAACACACTCAGCGTTTACCTCTCTACCAACCTCTGCACCAACACACTCAGTGTTAACCTCTGCACTAACACACTCAGGGTTAACCTCTGCACTAACACACTCAGTGTTAACCTCTGCACTAACACACTCAGTGTTAACCTCTGCACTAACACACCTATGTTAACTCAGTACCAACACACTCAGTGTTAAACTCTGCACTAACACACTCAGTGTTAACCTCTCTGCCAACCTCTGCACTAACACACTCAGTGTTAACCTCTGCACTAACACACTCAGTGTTAACCTCTGTACCAACCTCTGTACTAACACACTCAGTGTTAACCTTGTACCAGCCACTGCACTAACACACTCAGTGTTAACCTCTCTACCAACCTCTCAGTGCACTAACACACTCAGTGTTAACCTCTGCACTAACACATTCAGTGTTAACCTCTTTACCAACCTCTGCACTAACACACTCAGTGTTAACCTCTGCACTAACACACTCAGCGTTTACCTCTCTACCAACCTCTGCACTAACACACTCAGTGTTAACCTCTGCACTAACACACGCAGTGTTAACTTCTGTACCAACAAACTCAGTGTTAGCCTCTCTACAAACCTCTGCACTAACATACTCAGTGTTAACCCCTGTACTAACACACTCAGTGTTAACCTCTTTACGCCTAACACACTCAGTGTTAACCTCTGCACTAACACACTCAGTGTTAACCTCTGCACTAACACACTCAGTGTTAACCTCTCTACCAACATATGCACTAACACACTCAGTGTTAACCTCTGCGCTAACACACTCAGTGTTAACCTCTGCACTAACACACTCAGTGTTAACCTCTGCATTAACACACTCAGTGTTAACCTCTCTACCAACATATGCACTAACACACTCAGTGTTAACCTCTGCCCTAACACAGAGTTAACCTCTCTACCAACCTCTGCACTAACACACTCAGTGTTAACCACTCTGCCAACCTCTGCACTAACACACTCAGTGTTAACCTCTGCACTAACACACTCAGTGTTAACCTCAGTACCAACACACTCAGTGTTAACCTCTCTGCCAACCTCTGCACTAACACACTCAGTGTTAACCTCTGTACCAACCTATGCACTAACACACTCAGTGTTAACCTCTGCACTAACACACTCAGCATTTACCTCTCTACCAACCTCTGCACTAACACACTCAGTGTTAACCTCTGCACTAACACACTCAGTGTTAACCTCTACCAACCTCTGCACTAACACACTCAGTGTTAACCTCTGCAATAACACCCTCAGTGTTAACCTCTGCACTAACACACTCAGTGTTAACCTCTGCACTAACACACTCAGTGTTAACCTCTGCACTAACATACTCAGTGTTAACCCCTGTACTAACACACTCAGTGTTAACCTCTGCCAACACACTCAGTGTTAACCTCTGCACTAACACACTCAGTGTTAACCTCTGCACTAACACACTCAGTGTTAACCTCTGCACCAACACACTCAGTGTTAACCTCTCTACCAACCTCTGCACTAACACACTCAGTGTTAACCTCTGCGCTAACACACTCAGTGTTAACCTCTGCACTAACACACTCAGTGTTAACCTCTGCATTAACACACTCAGTGTTAACCTCTCTACCAACCTATGCACTAACAGACTCAGTGTTAACCTCTGCACTAACACACTCAGTGTTAACCTCTGCCCTAACACAGAGTTAACCTCTCTACCAACCTCTGCACTAACACACTCAGTGTTAACCTCTCTGCCAACCTCTGCACTAACACACTCAGTGTTAACCTCTGCACTAACACACTCAGTGTTAACCTCAGTACCAACACACTCAGTGTTAACCTCTCTGCCAACCTCTGCACTAACACACTCAGTGTTAACCTCTGTACCAACCTCTGCACTAACACACTCAGTGTTAACCTCTGCACTAACACACTCAGCATTTACCTCTCTACCAACCTCTGCACTAACACACTCAGTGTTAACCTCTGCACTAACACACTCAGTGTTAACTTCTCTACCAACCTCTGCACTAACACACTCAGTGTTAACCTCTGCAATAACACCCTCAGTGTTAACCTCTGCACTAACACACTCAGTGTTAACCTCTGCACTAACACATTCAGTGTTAACCTCTTTACCAACCTCTGCACTAACACACTCAGTGTTAACCTCTGCACTAACACACTCAGCGTTTACCTCTCTACCAACCTCTGCACTAACACACTCAGTGTTAACCTCTGCACTAACACACTCAGGGTTAACCTCTGCACTAACACACTCAGTGTTAACCTCTGCACTAACACACTCAGTGTTAACCTCTGCACTAACACACTCAGTGTTAACCTCAGTACCAACACACTCAGTGTTAAACTCTGCACTAACACACGCAGTGTTAACCTCTCTGCCAACCTCTGCACTAACACACTCAGTGTTAACCTCTGCACTAACACACTCAGTGTTAACCTCTGTACCAACCTCTGTACTAACACACTCAGTGTTAACCTTTGTACCAACCTCTGCACTAACACATTCAGTGTTAACCTCTGCACTAACACACTCAGTGTTAACCTCTGCACTAACACACTCAGTGTTAACCTCTCTACCAACCTCTGCACTAACACACTCAGTGTTAACCTCTGCACTAACACACTCAGTGTTAACCTCTGCACTAACACACTCAGTGTTAACTTCTCTACCAACCGCTGCACTAACACACTCAGTGTTAACCTCTGCAATAACACCCTCAGTGTTAACCTCGGCACTAACACACTCAGTGTTAACCTCTGCACTAACACACTCAGTGTTAACCTCTGCACTAACGCACGCAGTGTTAACCTCTGCACTAACACACTCAGTGTTAACCTCTGCACCAACACACTCAGTGTTAACCGCTCCACCAACCTCTGCACTAACACACTCAGTGTTAACCTCTGTGCTAACACACTCAGTGTTAACCTCTGCACTAACACACTCAGTGTTAACCTCTGCACTACCACACTCAGTGTTAACCTCTCTACCAACCTCTGCACTAACACACTCAGTGTTAACCTCTGTACTAACACACGCAGTGTTAACCTTGTACCAGCCACTGCACTAACACACTCAGTGTTAACCTCTGCACTAACACACTCAGCGTTTACCTCTACCAACCTCTGCACTAACACACTCAGTGTTAACCTCTGCACTAACACACGCAGTGTTAACTTCTGTACCAACAAACTCAGTGTTAGTCTCTCTACAAACCTCTGCACTAACATACTCAGTGTTAACCCCTGTACTAACACACTCAGTGTTAACCTCTGCACTAACACACTCAGTGTTAACCTCTGCACCAACACACTCAGTGTTAACCTCTCTACCAACCTCTGCACTAACACAATCAGTGTTAACCTCTGCGCTAACACACTCAGTGTTAACCTCTGCACTAACCCACAGTGTTAACCTCTGCACTAACACACTCAGTGTTAACCTCTGCACTAACACACTCAGTGTTAACCTCTCTACCAACCTATGCACTAACAGACTCAGTGTTAACCTCTGCACTAACACACTCAGTGTTAACCTCTGCCCTAACACACTCAGAGTTAACCTCTCTACCAACCTCTGCACTAACACACTCAGTGTTAACCTCTGCACTAACACACTCAGTGTTAACCTCTCTACCAACCTCTGCACTAACACACTCAGTGTTAACCTCTGCACTAACACACTCAGTGTTAACCTCTGCACTAACACACTCAGTGTTAACCTCTCTACCAACCTATGCACTAACAGACTCAGTGTTAACCTCTGCACTAATACACTCAGTGTTAACCTCTGCACTAACACACTCAGAGTTAACCTCTCTACCAACCTCTGCACTAACACACTCAGTGTTAACCTCAGTACCAACACACTCAGTGTTAAACTCTGCACTAACACACTCAGTGTTAACCTCTCTGCCAACCTCTGCACTAACACACTCAGTGTTAACCTCTGCACTAACACACTCAGTGTTAACCTCTGTACCAACCTCTGTACTAACACACTCAGTGTTAACCTTTGTACCAGCCACTGCACTAACACACTCAGTGTTAACCTCTCTACCAACCTCTGCACTAACACACTCAGTGTTAACCTCTGCACTAACACATTCAGTGTTAACCTCTTTACCAACCTCTGCACTAACACACTCAGTGTTAACCTCTGCACTAACACACTCAGTTTACCTCTCTACCAACCTCTGCACCAACACACTCAGTGTTAACCTCTGCACTAACACACTCAGGGTTAACCTCTGCACTAACACACTCAGTGTTAACCTCTGCACTAACACACTCAGTGTTAACCTCTGCACTAACACACTCAGTGTTAACCTCAGTACCAACACACTCAGTGTTAAACTCTGCACTAACACACTCAGTGTTAACCTCTCTGCCAACCTCTGCACTAACACACTCAGTGTTAACCTCTGCACTAACACACTCAGTGTTAACCTCTGTACCAACCTCTGTACTAACACACTCAGTGTTAACCTTTGTACCAGCCACTGCACTAACACACTCAGTGTTAACCTCTCTACCAACCTCTGCACTAACACACTCAGTGTTAACCTCTGCACTAACACATTCAGTGTTAACCTCTTTACCAACCTCTGCACTAACACACTCAGTGTTAACCTCTGCACTAACACACTCAGCGTTACCAACCTCTGCACTAACACACTCAGTGTTAACCTCTGCACTAACACACGCAGTGTTAACTTCTGTACCAACAAACTCAGTGTTAGCCTCTCTACAAACCTCTGCACTAACATACTCAGTGTTAACCCCTGTACTAACACACTCAGTGTTAACCTCTGCGCTAACACACTCAGTGTTAACCTCTGCACTAACACACTCAGTGTTAACCTCTGCACTAACACACTCAGTGTTAACCTCTCTACCAACATATGCACTAACACACTCAGTGTTAACCTCTGCGCTAACACACTCAGTGTTAACCTCTGCACTAACACACTCAGTGTTAACCTCTGCATTAACACACTCAGTGTTAACCTCTCTACCAACATATGCACTAACAGACTCAGTGTTAACCTCTGCACTAACACACTCAGTGTTAACCTCTGCCCTAACACAGAGTTAACCTCTCTACCAACCTCTGCACTAACACACTCAGTGTTAACCACTCTGCCAACCTCTGCACTAACACACTCAGTGTTAACCTCTGCACTAACACACTCAGTGTTAACCTCAGTACCAACACACTCAGTGTTAACCTCTCTGCCAACCTCTGCACTAACACACTCAGTGTTAACCTCTGTACCAACCTATGCACTAACACACTCAGTGTTAACCTCTGCACTAACACACTCAGCATTTACCTCTCTACCAACCTCTGCACTAACACACTCAGTGTTAACCTCTGCACTAACACACTCAGTGTTAACTTCTCTACCAACCTCTGCACTAACACACTCAGTGTTAACCTCTGCAATAACACCCTCAGTGTTAACCTCTGCACTAACACACTCAGTGTTAACCTCTGCACTAACACACTCAGTGTTAACCTCTGCACTAACATACTCAGTGTTAACCCCTGTACTAACACACTCAGTGTTAACCTCTGTACCAACACACTCAGTGTTAACCTCTGCACTAACACACTCAGTGTTAACCTCTGCACTAACACACTCAGTGTTAACCTCTGCACCAACACACTCAGTGTTAACCTCTCTACCAACCTCTGCACTAACACACTCAGTGTTAACCTCTGCGCTAACACACTCAGTGTTAACCTCTGCACTAACACACTCAGTGTTAACCTCTGCATTAACACACTCAGTGTTAACCTCTCTACCAACCTATGCACTAACAGACTCAGTGTTAACCTCTGCACTAACACACTCAGTGTTAACCTCTGCCCTAACACAGAGTTAACCTCTCTACCAACCTCTGCACTAACACACTCAGTGTTAACCTCTCTGCCAACCTCTGCACTAACACACTCAGTGTTAACCTCTGCACTAACACACTCAGTGTTAACCTCAGTACCAACACACTCAGTGTTAACCTCTCTGCCAACCTCTGCACTAACACACTCAGTGTTAACCTCTGTACCAACCTCTGCACTAACACACTCAGTGTTAACCTCTGCACTAACACACTCAGCATTTACCTCTCTACCAACCTCTGCACTAACACACTCAGTGTTAACCTCTGCACTAACACACTCAGTGTTAACTTCTCTACCAACCTCTGCACTAACACACTCAGTGTTAACCTCTGCAATAACACCCTCAGTGTTAACCTCTGCACTAACACACTCAGTGTTAACCTCTGCACTAACACATTCAGTGTTAACCTCTTTACCAACCTCTGCACTAACACACTCAGTGTTAACCTCTGCACTAACACACTCAGCGTTTACCTCTCTACCAACCTCTGCACTAACACACTCAGTGTTAACCTCTGCACTAACACACTCAGGGTTAACCTCTGCACTAACACACTCAGTGTTAACCTCTGCACTAACACACTCAGTGTTAACCTCTGCACTAACACACTCAGTGTTAACCTCAGTACCAACACACTCAGTGTTAAACTCTGCACTAACACACGCAGTGTTAACCTCTCTGCCAACCTCTGCACTAACACACTCAGTGTTAACCTCTGCACTAACACACTCAGTGTTAACCTCTGTACCAACCTCTGTACTAACACACTCAGTGTTAACCTTTGTACCAGCCACTGCACTAACACACTCAGTGTTAACCTCTCTACCAACCTCTGCACTAACACACTCAGTGTTAACCTCTGCACTAACACATTCAGTGTTAACCTCTTTACCAACCTCTGCACTAACACACTCAGTGTTAACCTCTGCACTAACACACTCAGCGTTTACCTCTCTACCAACCTCTGCACTAACACACTCAGTGTTAACCTCTGCACTAACACACTCAGGATTAACCTCTGCACTAACACACTCAGTGTTAACCTCTGCACTAACACACGCAGTGTTAACTTCTGTACCAACAAACTCAGTGTTAGCCTCTCTACAAACCTCTGCACTAACATACTCAGTGTTAACCCCTGTACTAACACACTCAGTGTTAACCTCTGCGCTAACACACTCAGTGTTAACCTCTGCACTAACACACTCAGTGTTAACCTCTGCACTAACACACTCAGTGTTAACCTCTGCACCAACACACTCAGTGTTAACCTCTCTACCAACCTCTGCACTAACACACTCAGTGTTAACCTCTGCGCTAACACACTCAGTGTTAACCTCTGCACTAACACACTCAGTGTTAACCTCTGCATTAACACACTCAGTGTTAACCTCTCTACCAACCTATGCACTAACAGACTCAGTGTTAACCTCTGCACTAACACACTCAGTGTTAACCTCTGCCCTAACACAGAGTTAACCTCTCTACCAACCTCTGCACTAACACACTCAGTGTTAACCACTCTGCCAACCTCTGCACTAACACACTCAGTGTTAACCTCTGCACTAACACACTCAGTGTTAACCTCAGTACCAACACACTCAGTGTTAACCTCTCTGCCAACCTCTGCACTAACACACTCAGTGTTAACCTCTGTACCAACCTCTGCACTAACACACTCAGTGTTAACCTCTGCACTAACACACTCAGCATTTACCTCTCTACCAACCTCTGCACTAACACACTCAGTGTTAACCTCTGCACTAACACACTCAGTGTTAACTTCTCTACCAACCTCTGCACTAACATACTCAGTGTTAACCTCTGCAATAACACCCTCAGTGTTAACCTCTGCACTAACACACTCAGTGTTAACCTCTGCACTAACATACTCAGTGTTAACCTCTGCACTAACACACTCAGTGTTAACCTCTGCACTAACACACGCAGTGTTAACTTCTGTACCAACAAACTCAGTGTTAGCCTCTCTACAAACCTCTGCACTAACATACTCAGTGTTAACCCCTGTACTAACACACTCAGTGTTAACCTCTGTACTAACACACTCAGTGTTAACCTCTGCACTAACACACTCAGTGTTAACCTCTGCACTAACACACTCAGTGTTAACCTCTGCACCAACACACTCAGTGTTAACCTCTCTACCAACCTCTGCACTAACACACTCAGTGTTAACCTCTGCGCTAACACACTCAGTGTTAACCTCTGCACTAACACACTCAGTGTTAACCTCTGCATTAACACACTCAGTGTTAACCTCTCTACCAACCTATGCACTAACAGACTCAGTGTTAACCTCTGCACTAACACACTCAGTGTTAACCTCTGCCCTAACACAGAGTTAACCTCTCTACCAACCTCTGCACTAACACACTCAGTGTTAACCTCTCTGCCAACCTCTGCACTAACACACTCAGTGTTAACCTCTGTACCAACCTCTGCACTAACACACTCAGTGTTAACCTCTGCACTAACACACTCAGCATTTACCTCTCTACCAACCTCTGCACTAACACACTCAGTGTTAACCTCTGCACTAACACACTCAGTGTTAACTTCTCTACCAACCTCTGCACTAACACACTCAGTGTTAACCTCTGCAATAACACCCTCAGTGTTAACCTCTGCACTAACACACTCAGTGTTAACCTCTGCACTAACATACTCAGTGTTAACCTCTGCACTAACACACTCAGTGTTAACCTCTGCACTAACACACGCAGTGTTAACTTCTGTACCAACAAACTCAGTGTTAGCCTCTCTACAAACCTCTGCACTAACATACTCAGTGTTAACCCCTGTACTAACACACTCAGTGTTAACCTCTGTACTAACACACTCAGTGTTAACCTCTGCACTAACACACTCAGTGTTATCCTCTGCGCGAACACACTCAGTGTTAACCTCTCTACCAACCTCTGCACTAACACACTCAGTGTTAACCTCTGTACTAACACACCCAGTGTTAACCTTTGTACCAGCCACTGCACTAACACACTCAGTGTTAACCTCTGCACTAACACACTCAGCGTTTACCTCTCTACCAACCTCTGCACTAACACACTCAGTGTTAACCTCTGCACTAACACACTCAGTGTTAACTTCTCTACCAACCTCTGCACCAACACACTCAGTGTTAACCTCTGCAATAACACCCTCAGTGTTAACCTCTGCACTAACACACTCAGTGTTAACCTCTGCACTAACATACTCAGTGGTAACCTCTGCACTAACACACTCAGTGTTAACCTCTGCACTAACACACGCAGTGTTAACTTCTGTACCAACAAACTCAGTGTTAGCTTCTCTACAAACCTCTGCACTAACATACTCAGTGTTAACCCCTGTACTAACACACTCAGTGTTAACCTCTGCGCTAACACACTCAGTGTTAACCTCTGCGCTAACACACTCAGTGGTAACCTCTGCGCTAACACACTCAGTGTTAACCTCTGCGCCAACACACTCAGTGTTAACCTCTGCGCTAACACACTCAGTGTTAACCTCTCTACCAACCTATGCACTAACAGACTCAGTGTTAACCTCTGCACTAACACACTCAGTGTTAACCTCAGTACCAACACACTCAGTGTTAAACTCTGCACTAACACACTCAGTGTTAACCCCTCTGCCAACCTCTGCACTAACACACTCAGTGTTAACCTCTGTACCAACCTCTGCACTAACACACTCAGTGTTAACCTCTGCACTAACACACTCAGCGTTTACCTCTCTACCAACCTCTGCACTAACACACTCAGTGTTAACCTCTGCGCTAACACACTCAGTGGTAACCTCTGCGCTAACACACTCAGTGTTAACCTCTGCGCCAACACACTCAGTGTTAACCTCTGCGCTAACACACTCAGTGTTAACCTCTCTACCAACCTATGCACTAACAGACTCAGTGTTAACCTCTGCACTAACACACTCAGTGTTAACCTCAGTACCAACACACTCAGTGTTAAACTCTGCACTAACACACTCAGTGTTAACCCCTCTGCCAACCTCTGCACTAACACACTCAGTGTTAACCTCTGTACCAACCTCTGCACTAACACACTCAGTGTTAACCTCTGCACTAACACACTCAGCGTTTACCTCTCTACCAACCTCTGCACTAACACACTCAGTGTTAACCTCTGCAATAACACCCTCAGTGTTAACCTCTGCACTAACACACTCAGTGTTAACCTCTGCACTAACATACTCAGTGTTAACCTCAGTACCAACACACTCAGTGTTAAACTCTGCACTAACACACTCAGTGTTAACCCCTCTGCCAACCTCTGCACTAACACACTCAGTGTTAACCTCTGTACCAACCTCTGCACTAACACACTCAGTGTTAACCTCTGCACTAACACACTCAGCGTTTACCTCTCTACCAACCTCTGCACTAACACACTCAGTGTTAACCTCTGCAATAACACCCTCAGTGTTAACCTCTGCACTAACACACTCAGTGTTAACCTCTGCACTAACATACTCAGTGTTAACCTCTGCACTAACACACTCAGTGTTAACCTCTGCACTAACACACGCAGTGTTAACTTCTGTACCAACAAACTCAGTGTTAGCCTCTCTACAAACCTCTGCACTAACATACATACTCAGTGTTAACCCCTGTACTAACACACTCGGTGTTAACCTCTGCACTAACACACTCGGTGTTAACCTCTGCACTAACACACTCAGTGTTATCCTCTGCACAAACACACTCAGTGTTAACCTCTCCACCAACCTCTGCACTAACACACTCAGTGTTAACCTCTGCGCTAACACACTCAGTGTTAACCTCTGCACTAACACACTCAGTGTTAACCTCTGCACTAACACACTCAGTGTTAACCTCTGCACTAACACACTCAGTGTTAACCTCTCTACCAACCTATGCACTAACAGACTCAGTGTTAACCCCTGTACTAACACACTCGGTGTTAACCTCTGCACTAACACACTCGGTGTTAACCTCTGCACTAACACACTCAGTGTTATCCTCTGCACAAACACACTCAGTGTTAACCTCTCCACCAACCTCTGCACTAACACACTCAGTGTTAACCTCTGCGCTAACACACTCAGTGTTAACCTCTGCACTAACACACTCAGTGTTAACCTCTGCACTAACACACTCAGTGTTAACCTCTGCACTAACACACTCAGTGTTAACCTCTCTACCAACCTATGCACTAACAGACTCAGTGTTAACCTCTGCACTAACACACTCAGTGTTAACCTCTGCACTAACACACTCAGTGTTAACCTCTGCACTAACACACTCAGTGTTAACCTCTGCCCTAACACACTCAGAGTTAACCTCTCTACCAACCTCTGCACTAACACACTCAGTGTTAACCTCTCTGCCAACCTCTGCACTAACACACTCAGTGTTAACCTCTGCACTAACACACTCAGTGTTAACCTCTCTGCCAACCTCTGCACTAACACACTCAGTGTTAACCTCTGTACCAACCTCTGCACTAACACACTCAGTGTTAACCTCTGCACTAACACACGCAGTGTTAACTTCTGTACCAACAAACTCAGTGTTAGTCTCTCTACAAACCTCTGCACTAACATACTCAGTGTTAACCCCTGTACTAACACACTCAGTGTTAACCTCTGCACTAACACACTCAGTGTTAACCTCTGCACCAACACACTCAGTGTTAACCTCTCTACCAACCTCTGCACTAACACAATCAGTGTTAACCTCTGCGCTAACACACTCAGTGTTAACCTCTGCACTAACCCACTCAGTGTTAACCTCTGCACTAACACACTCAGTGTTAACCTCTGCACTAACACACTCAGTGTTAACCTCTCTACCAACATATGCACTAACAGACTCAGTGTTAACCTCTGCACTAACACACTCAGTGTTAACCTCTGCCCTAACACACTCAGAGTTAACCTCTCTACCAACCTCTGCACTAACACACTCAGTGTTAACCTCTGCACTAACACACTCAGTGTTAACCTCTCTACCAACCTCTGCACTAACACACTCAGTGTTAACCTCTGCACTAACACACTCAGTGTTAACCTCTGCACTAACACACTCAGTGTTATCCTCTGCACAAACACACTCAGTGTTAACCTCTCCACCAACCTCTGCACTAACACACTCAGTGTTAACCTCTGCGCTAACACACTCAGTGTTAACCTCTGCACTAACACACTCAGTGTTAACCTCTGCACTAACACACTCAGTGTTAACCTCTGCACTAACACACTCAGTGTTAACCTCTCTACCAACCTATGCACTAACAGACTCAGTGTTAACCCCTGTACTAACACACTCGGTGTTAACCTCTGCACTAACACACTCGGTGTTAACCTCTGCACTAACACACTCAGTGTTATCCTCTGCACAAACACACTCAGTGTTAACCTCTCCACCAACCTCTGCACTAACACACTCAGTGTTAACCTCTGCGCTAACACACTCAGTGTTAACCTCTGCACTAACACACTCAGTGTTAACCTCTGCACTAACACACTCAGTGTTAACCTCTGCACTAACACACTCAGTGTTAACCTCTCTACCAACCTATGCACTAACAGACTCAGTGTTAACCTCTGCACTAACACACTCAGTGTTAACCTCTGCACTAACACACTCAGTGTTAACCTCTGCACTAACACACTCAGTGTTAACCTCTGCCCTAACACACTCAGAGTTAACCTCTCTACCAACCTCTGCACTAACACATTCAGTGTTAACCTCTCTGCCAACCTCTGCACTAACACACTCAGTGTTAACCTCTGCACTAACACACTCAGTGTTAACCTCTGCACTAACACACTCAGTGTTAACCTCTCTGCCAACCTCTGCACTAACACACTCAGTGTTAACCTCTGCACTAACACACGCAGTGTTAACTTCTGTACCAACAAACTCAGTGTTAGTCTCTCTACAAACCTCTGCACTAACATACTCAGTGTTAACCCCTGTACTAACACACTCAGTGTTAACCTCTGCACTAACACACTCAGTGTTAACCTCTGCACCAACACACTCAGTGTTAACCTCTCTACCAACCTCTGCGCTAACACACTCAGTGTTAACCTCTGCACTAACCCACTCAGTGTTAACCTCTGCACTAACACACTCAGTGTTAACCTCTGCACTAACACACTCAGTGTTAACCTCTCTACCAACCTATGCACTAACAGACTCAGTGTTAACCTCTGCACTAACACACTCAGTGTTAACCTCTGCCCTAACACACTCAGAGTTAACCTCTCTACCAACCTCTGCACTAACACACTCAGTGTTAACCTCTGCACTAACACACTCAGTGTTAACCTCTCTACCAACCTCTGCACTAACACACTCAGTGTTAACCTCTGCACTAACACACTCAGTGTTAACCTCTGCACTAACACACTCAGTGTTGACCTCTCTACCAACCTATGCACTAACAGACTCAGTGTTAACCTCTGCACTAATACACTCAGTGTTAACCTCTGCACTAACACACTCAGAGTTAACCTCTCTACCAACCTCTGCACTAACACACTCAGTGTTAACCTCTGCACTAACACACTCAGTGTTAACCTCAGTACCAACACACGCAGTGTTAAACTCTGCACTAACACACTCAGTGTTAACCTCTCTGCCAACCTCTGCACTAACACACTCAGTGTTAACCTCTGCGCTAACACACTCAGTGTTAACCTCTGTACCAACCTCTGTACTAACACACTCAGTGTTAACCTTTGTACCAGCCACTGCACTAACACACTCAGTGTTAACCTCTCTACCAACCTCTGCACTAACACACTCAGTGTTAACCTCTGCACTAACACATTCAGTGTTAACCTCTTTACCAACCTCTGCACTAACACACTCAGTGTTAACCTCTGCACTAACATACTCAGTGTTAGCCTCTCTACAAACCTCTGCACTAACATACTCAGTGTTAACCCCTGTACTAACACACTCGGTGTTAACCTCTGCACTAACACACTCGGTGTTAACCTCTGCACTAACACACTCAGTGTTATCCTCTGCACAAACACACTCAGTGTTAACCTCTCCACCAACCTCTGCACTAACACACTCAGTGTTAACCTCTGCGCTAACACACTCAGTGTTAACCTCTGCACTAACACACTCAGTGTTAACCTCTGCACTAACACACTCAGTGTTAACCTCTGCACTAACACACTCAGTGTTAACCTCTCTACCAACCTATGCACTAACAGACTCAGTGTTAACCCCTGTACTAACACACTCGGTGTTAACCTCTGCACTAACACACTCGGTGTTAACCTCTGCACTAACACACTCAGTGTTATCCTCTGCACAAACACACTCAGTGTTAACCTCTCCACCAACCTCTGCACTAACACACTCAGTGTTAACCTCTGCACTAACACACTCAGTGTTAACCTCTGCACTAACACACTCAGTGTTAACCTCTGCACTAACACACTCAGTGTTAACCTCTCTACCAACCTATGCACTAACAGACTCAGTGTTAACCCCTGTACTAACACACTCGGTGTTAACCTCTGCACTAACACACTCGGTGTTAACCTCTGCACTAACACACTCAGTGTTATCCTCTGCACAAACACACTCAGTGTTAACCTCTCCACCAACCTCTGCACGAACACACTCAGTGTTAACCTCTGCGCTAACACACTCAGTGTTAACCTCTGCACTAACACACTCAGTGTTAACCTCTGCACTAACACACTCAGTGTTAACCTCTCTACCAACCTATGCACTAACAGACTCAGTGTTAACCTCTGCACTAACACACTCAGTGTTAACCTCTGCACTAACACACTCAGTGTTAACCTCTGCACTAACACACTCAGTGTTAACCTCTGCCCTAACACACTCAGAGTTAACCTCTCTACCAACCTCTGCACTAACACACTCAGTGTTAACCTCTCTGCCAACCTCTGCACTAACACACTCAGTGTTAACCTCTGCACTAACACACTCAGTGTTAACCTCTCTGCCAACCTCTGCACTAACACACTCAGTGTTAACCTCTGTACCAACCTCTGCACTAACACACTCAGTGTTAACCTCTGAACTAACACACGCAGTGTTAACTTCTGTACCAACAAACTCAGTGTTAGTCTCTCTACAAACCTCTGCACTAACATACTCAGTGTTAACCCCTGTAATAACACACTCAGTGTTAACCTCTGCACTAACACACTCAGTGTTAACCTCTGCACCAACACACTCAGTGTTAACCTCTCTACCAACCTCTGCACTAACACAATCAGTGTTAACCTCTGCGCTAACACACTCAGTGTTAACCTCTGCACTAACCCACTCAGTGTTAACCTCTGCACTAACACACTCAGTGTTAACCTCTGCACTAACACACTCAGTGTTAACCTCTCTACCAACCTATGCACTAACAGACTCAGTGTTAACCTCTGCACTAACACACTCAGTGTTAACCTCTGCCCTAACACACTCAGAGTTAACCTCTCTACCAACCTCTGCACTAACACACTCAGTGTTAACCTCTGCACTAACACACTCAGTGTTAACCTCTCTACCAACCTCTGCACTAACACACTCAGTGTTAACCTCTGCACTAACACACTCAGTGTTAACCTCTGCACTAACACACTCAGTGTTAACCTCTCTACCAACCTATGCACTAACAGACTCAGTGTTAACCTCTGCACTAATACACTCAGTGTTAACCTCTGCACTAACACACTCAGTGTTAACCTCTGCACTAACACACTCAGTGTTAACCTCAGTACCAACACACTCAGTGTTAAACTCTGCACTAACACACTCAGTGTTAACCTCTCTGCCAACCTCTGCACTAACACACTCAGTGTTAACCTCTGCACTAACACACTCAGTGTTAACCTCTGTACCAACCTCTGTTCTAACACACTCAGTGTTAACCTTTGTACCAGCCACTGCACTAACACACTCAGTGTTAACCTCTCTACCAACCTCTGCACTAACACACTCAGTGTTAACCTCTGCACTAACACATTCAGTGTTAACCTCTTTACCAACCTCTGCACTAACACACTCAGTGTTAACCTCTGCACTAACACACTCAGCGTTTACCTCTGCGCTAACACACTCAGTGTTAACCTCTGCACTAACACACTCAGTGTTAACCTCTGCACCAACACACTCAGTGTTAACCTCTCTACCAACCTCTGCACTAACACACTCAGTGTTAACCTCTGCGCTAACACACTCAGTGTTAACCTCTGCACTAACACACTCAGTGTTAACCTCTGCATTAACACACTCAGTGTTAACCTCTCTACCAACCTATGCACTAACAGACTCAGTGTTAACCTCTGCACTAACACACTCAGTGTTAACCTCTGCCCTAACACACTCAGAGTTAACCTCTCTACCAACCTCTGCACTAACACACTCAATGTTAACCTCTCTGCCAACCTCTGCACTAACACACTCAGTGTTAACCTCTCTGCCAACCTCTGCACTAACACACTCAGTGTTAACCTCTGCACTAACACACTCAGTGTTAACCTCTCTGCCAACCTCTGCACTAACACACTCAGTGTTAACCTCTGTACCAACCTCTGCACTAACACACTCAGTGTTAACCTCTGAACTAACACACGCAGTGTTAACTTCTGTACCAACAAACTCAGTGTTAGTCTCTCTACAAACCTCTGCACTAACATACTCAGTGTTAACCCCTGTAATAACACACTCAGTGTTAACCTCTGCACTAACACACTCAGTGTTAACCTCTGCACCAACACACTCAGTGTTAACCTCTCTACCAACCTCTGCACTAACACAATCAGTGTTAACCTCTGCGCTAACACACTCAGTGTTAACCTCTGCACTAACCCACTCAGTGTTAACCTCTGCACTAACACACTCAGTGTTAACCTCTGCACTAACACACTCAGTGTTAACCTCTCTACCAACCTATGCACTAACAGACTCAGTGTTAACCTCTGCACTAACACACTCAGTGTTAACCTCTGCCCTAACACACTCAGAGTTAACCTCTCTACCAACCTCTGCACTAACACACTCAGTGTTAACCTCTGCACTAACACACTCAGTGTTAACCTCTCTACCAACCTCTGCACTAACACACTCAGTGTTAACCTCTGCACTAATACACTCAGTGTTAACCTCTGCACTAACACACTCAGTGTTAACCTCTGCACTAACACACTCAGTGTTAACCTCAGTACCAACACACTCAGTGTTAAACTCTGCACTAACACACTCAGTGTTAACCTCTCTGCCAACCTCTGCACTAACACACTCAGTGTTAACCTCTGCACTAACACACTCAGTGTTAACCTCTGTACCAACCTCTGTACTAACACACTCAGTGTTAACCTTTGTACCAGCCACTGCACTAACACACTCAGTGTTAACCTCTCTACCAACCTCTGCACTAACACACTCAGTGTTAACCTCTGCACTAACACATTCAGTGTTAACCTCTTTACCAACCTCTGCACTAACACACTCAGTGTTAACCTCTGCACTAACACACTCAGCGTTTACCTCTGCGCTAACACACTCAGTGTTAACCTCTGCACTAACACACTCAGTGTTAACCTCTGCACCAACACACTCAGTGTTAACCTCTCTACCAACCTCTGCACTAACACACTCAGTGTTAACCTCTGCGCTAACACACTCAGTGTTAACCTCTGCACTAACACACTCAGTGTTAACCTCTGCATTAACACACTCAGTGTTAACCTCTCTACCAACCTATGCACTAACAGACTCAGTGTTAACCTCTGCACTAACACACTCAGTGTTAACCTCTGCCCTAACACACTCAGAGTTAACCTCTCTACCAACCTCTGCACTAACACACTCAATGTTAACCTCTCTGCCAACCTCTGCACTAACACACTCAGTGTTAACCTCTGCACTAACACACTCAGTGTTAACCTCAGTACCAACACACTCAGTGTTAACCTCTCTGCCAACCTCTGCACTAACACACTCAGTGTTAACCTCTGTACCAACCTCTGCACTAACACACTCAGCATTTACCTCTCTACCAACCTCTGCACTAACACACTCAGTGTTAACCTCTGCACTAACACACTCAGTGTTAACCTCTGCAATAACACCCTCAGTGTTAACCTCTGCACTAACACACTCAGTGTTAACCTCTGCACTAACATACTCAGTGTTAACCTCTGCACTAACACACTCAGTGTTAACCTCTGCACTAACACACGCAGTGTTAACTTCTGTACCAACAAACTCAGTGTTAGCCTCTCTACAAACCTCTGCACTAACATACTCAGTGTTAACCCCTGTACTAACACACTCAGTGTTAACCTCTGAACTAACACACTCAGTGTTAACCTCTGCACTAACACACTCAGTGTTATCCTCTGCGCGAACACACTCAGTGTTAACCTCTCTACCAACCTCTGCACTAACACACTCAGTGTTAACCTCTGTACTAACACACCCAGTGTTAACCTTTGTACCAGCCACTGCACTAACACACTCAGTGTTAACCTCTGCACTAACACACTCAGCGTTTACCTCTCTACCAACCTCTGCACTAACACACTCAGTGTTAACCTCTGCACTAACACACTCAGTGTTAACTTCTCTACCAACCTCTGCACCAACACACTCAGTGTTACCCTCTGCAATAACACCCTCCTCTGCAATAACACCCTCAGTGTTAACCTCTGCACTAACACACTCAGTGTTAACCTCTGCACTAACATACTCAGTGGTAACCTCTGCACTAACACACTCAGTGTTAACCTCTGCACTAACACACGCAGTGTTAACTTCTGTACCAACAAACTCAGTGTTAGCCTCTCTACAAACCTCTGCACTAACATACTCAGTGTTAACCCCTGTACTAACACACTCAGTGTTAACCTCTGCACCAACACACTCAGTGTTAACCTCTCTACCAACCTCTGCACTAACACAATCAGTGTTAACCTCTGCGCTAACACACTCAGTGTTAACCTCTGCGCTAACACACTCAGTGTTAACCTCTGCGCCAACACACTCAGTGTTAACCTCTGCGCTAACACACTCAGTGTTAACCTCTCTACCAACCTATGCACTAACAGACTCAGTGTTAAACTCTGCACTAACACACTCAGTGTTAACCCCTCTGCCAACCTCTGCACTAACACACTCAGTGTTAACCTCTGTACCAACCTCTGCACTAACACACTCAGTGTTAACCTCTGCACTAACACACTCAGCATTTACCTCTCTACCAACCTCTGCACTAACACACTCAGTGTTAACCTCTGCAATAACACCCTTAGTGTTAACCTCTGCACTAACACACTCAGTGTTAACCTCTGCACTAACATACTCAGCGTTAACCTCAGTACCAACACACTCAGTGTTAAACTCTGCACTAACACACTCAGTGTTAACCCCTCTGCCAACCTCTGCACTAACACACTCAGTGTTAACCTCTGCACTAACACACGCAGTGTTAACCTCTTTACCAACCTCTGCGCTAACACACTCAGTGTTAACCTCTTTACCAACCTCTGCGCTAACACACTCAGTGTTAACCTCTGCACTAACACACTCAGTGTTAACCTCTGCACTAACACACTCAGTGTTAACCTCTGCACTAACACACTCAGTGTTAACCTCTGCACTAACACAGTCAGTGTTAACCTCTGCCCTAACACACTCAGAGTTAACCTCTCTACCAACCTCTGCACTAACACACTCAGTGTTAACCTCTCTGCCAACCTCTGCACTAACACACTCAGTGTTAACCTCTGCACTAACACACTCAGTGTTAACCTCTCTGCCAACCTCTGCACTAACACACTCAGTGTTAACCTCTGTACCAACCTCTGCACTAACACGCTCAGTGTTAACCTCTGCACTAACACACTCAGCATTTACCTCTCTACCAACCTCTGCACTAACACACTCAGTGTTAACCTCTGCACTAACACACTCAGTGTTAACTTCTCTACCAACCTCTGCACTAACACGCTCAGTGTTAACCTCTGCACTAACACACTCAGCATTTACCTCTCTACCAACCTCTGCACTAACACACTCAGTGTTAACCTCTGCACTAACACACTCAGTGTTAACCTCTCTGCCAACCTCTGCACTAACACACTCAGTGTTAACCTCTGCACTAACACACTCAGTGTTAACCTCTGTACCAACCTCTGTACTAACACACTCAGTGTTAACCTTTGTACCAGCCACTGCACTAACACACTCAGTGTTAACCTCTCTACCAACCTCTGCACTAACACACTCAGTGTTAACCTCTGCACTAACACATTCAGTGTTAACCTCTTTACCAACCTCTGCACTAACACACTCAGTGTTAACCTCTGCACTAACACACTCAGCGTTTACCTCTCTACCAACCTCTGCACTAACACACTCAGTGTTAACCTCTGCACTAACACACTCAGGGTTAACCTCTGCACTAACACACTCAGTGTTAACCTCTGCACTACCACACGCAGTGTTAACTTCTGTACCAACAAACTCAGTGTTAGCCTCTCTACAAACCTCTGCACTAACATACTCAGTGTTAACCCCTGTACTAACACACTCAGTGTTAACCTCTGCGCTAACACACTTAGTGTTAACCTCTGCACTAACACACTCAGTGTTAACCTCTGCACTAACACACTCAGTGTTAACCTCTGCACCAACACACTCAGTGTTAACCTCTCTACCAACCTCTGCACTAACACACTCAGTGTTAACCTCTGCGCTAACACACTCAGTGTTAACCTCTGCACTAACACACTCAGTGTTAACCTCTGCATTAACACACTCAGTGTTAACCTCTCTACCAACCTATGCACTAACAGACTCAGTGTTAACCTCTGCACTAACACACTCAGTGTTAACCTCTGCCCTAACACACTCAGAGTTAACCTCTCTACCAACCTCTGCACTAACACACTCAATGTTAACCTCTCTGCCAACCTCTGCACTAACACACTCAGTGTTAACCTCTGCACTAACACACTCAGTGTTAACCTCAGTACCAACACACTCAGTGTTAACCTCTCTGCCAACCTCTGCACTAACACACTCAGTGTTAACCTCTGTACCAACCTCTGCACTAACACACTCAGCATTTACCTCTCTACCAACCTCTGCACTAACACACTCAGTGTTAACCTCTGCACTAACACACTCAGTGTTAACTTCTCTACCAACCTCTGCACTAACACACTCAGTGTTAACCTCTGCAATAACACCCTCAGTGTTAACCTCTGCACTAACACACTCAGTGTTAACCTCTGCACTAACATACTCAGTGTTAACCTCTGCACTAACACACTCAGTGTTAACCTCTGCACTAACACACGCAGTGTTAACTTCTGTACCAACAAACTCAGTGTTAGCCTCTCTACAAACCTCTGCACTAACATACTCAGTGTTAACCCCTGTACTAACACACTCAGTGTTAACCTCTGCACTAACACACTCAGTGTTAACCTCTGCACTAACACACTCAGTGTTATCCTCTGCGCGAACACACTCAGTGTTAACCTCTCTACCAACCTCTGCACTAACACACTCAGTGTTAACCTCTGTACTAACACACCCAGTGTTAACCTTTGTACCAGCCACTGCACTAACACACTCAGTGTTAACCTCTGCACTAACACACTCAGCGTTTACCTCTCTACCAACCTCTGCACTAACACACTCAGTGTTAACCTCTGCACTAACACACTCAGTGTTAACTTCTCTACCAACCTCTGCACCAACACACTCAGTGTTAACCTCTGCAATAACACCCTCCTCTGCAATAACACCCTCAGTGTTAACCTCTGCACTAACACACTCAGTGTTAACCTCTGCACTAACATACTCAGTGGTAACCTCTGCACTAACACACTCAGTGTTAACCTCTGCACTAACACACGCAGTGTTAACTTCTGTACCAACAAACTCAGTGTTAGCCTCTCTACAAACCTCTGCACTAACATACTCAGTGTTAACCCCTGTACTAACACACTCAGTGTTAACCTCTGCACCAACACACTCAGTGTTAACCTCTCTACCAACCTCTACACTAACACAATCAGTGTTAACCTCTGCGCTAACACACTCAGTGTTAACCTCTGCGCTAACACACTCAGTGTTAACCTCTGCGCTAACACACTCAGTGTTAACCTCTGCGCTAACACACTCAGTGTTAACCTCTGCGCCAACACACTCAGTGTTAACCTCTGCGCTAACACACTCAGTGTTAACCTCTCTACCAACCTATGCACTAACAGACTCAGTGTTAACCTCAGTACCAACACACTCAGTGTTAAACTCTGCACTAACACACTCAGTGTTAACCCCTCTGCCAACCTCTGCACTAACACACTCAGTGTTAACCTCTGTACCAACCTCTGCACTAACACACTCAGTGTTAACCTCTGCACTAACACACTCAGCGTTTACCTCTCTACCAACCTCTGCACTAACACACTCAGTGTTAACCTCTGCAATAACACCCTTAGTGTTAACCTCTGCACTAACACACTCAGTGTTAACCTCTGCACTAACATACTCAGTGTTAACCTCAGTACCAACACACTCAGTGTTAAACTCTGCACTAACACACTCAGTGTTAACCCCTCTGCCAACCTCTGCACTAACACACTCAGTGTTAACCTCTGCACTAACACACGCAGTGTTAACCTCTTTACCAACCTCTGCGCTAACACACTCAGTGTTAACCTCTTTACCAACCTCTGCGCTAACACACTCAGTGTTAACCTCTGCACTAACACACTCAGTGTTAACCTCTGCACTAACACACTCAGTGTTAACCTCTTTACCAACCTCTGCGCTAACACACTCAGTGTTAACCTCTGCACTAACACACTCAGTGTTAACCTCTGCACTAACACACTCAGTTAACCTTAAACCTCTGCACTAACACACTCAGTGTTAACCTCTGCAACTAAACACACTCAGTGTTAACCTCTGCCCTAACACACTCAGAGTTAACCTCTCTACCAACCTCTGCACTAACACACTCAGTGTTAACCTCTCTACCAACCTCTGCACTAACACACTCAGTGTTAACCTCTGCACTAACACACTCAGTTTAACCTCTCTGCCAACCTCTGCACTAACACACTCAGTGTTAACCTCTGCACTAACACACTCAGTGTTAACCTCTGCACTAACACACTCAGTTTTAACCTCTGCACTAACACACTCAGTGTTAACCTCTGCACTAACACACTCAGTGTTAACCTCTGCACTAACACACTCAGTGTTAACCTCTGCAATAACCTCTGCACTAACACACTCAGTGTTAACCTCTTAACAACTCAGTGTTAACCTCTGCACTAACATACTCAGTGTTAACCTCTGCACTAACACACTCAGTGTTAACCTCTGCACCAACAAACTCAGTGTTAACCTCTCTACAAACCTCTGCACTAACACACTCAGTGTTAACCCCTGTACTAACACACTCAGTGTTAACCTCTGCACTAACACACTCAGTGTTAACCTCTGCACTAACACACTCAGTGTTATCCTCTGCGCTAACACACTCAGTGTTAACCTCTGCACACACTCAGTGTTACACACACTCAGTGTTAGCCTCTCTACAAACCTCTGCACTAACATACTCAGTGTTAACCTCTGTACTAACACACTCAGTGTTAACCTCTGCACTAACACACTCAGTGTTAACCTCTGCACTAACACACTCAGTGTTATCCTCTGCACTAACACACTCGAACACACTAACACACTCAGTGTTAACCTCTCTACCAACCTCTGCACTAACACACTCAGTGTTAACCTCTGCACTAACACACCCAGTGTTAACCTCTGCACTAACACACTCAGCCACTGCACTAACACACTCAGTGTTAACCTCTGCACCAACACACCCAGTGTTAAACTCTGCACACTCAGCGTTTACCTCTCTACCAACCTCTGCACTAACACACTCAGTGTTAACCTCTGCACTAACACACTCAGTGTTAACTCTCTACCAACCTCTGCACCAACACACTCAGTGTTAACCTCTGCAATAACACCCTCAGTGTTAACCTCTGCACTAACACACTCAGTGTTAACCTCTGCACTAACACACTCAGTGTTAACCTCTGCACTAACACACTCAGTGTTAACCTCTGCACTAACACACTCAGTGTTAACCTCTGCACTAACACACTCAGTGTTAACCTCTGCCCTAACACACTCAGAGTTAACCTCTCTACCAACCTCTGCACTAACACACTCAGTGTTAACCTCTCTGCCAACCTCTGCACTAACACACTCAGTGTTAACCTCTGCACTAACACACTCAGTGTTAACCTCTCTGCCAACCTCTGCACTAACACACTCAGTGTTAACCTCTGTACCAACCTCTGCACTAACACACTCAGTGTTAACCTCTGCACTAACACACTCAGTGTTATCCTCTGCGCGAACACACTCAACACACTCAGTGTTAGCCTCTCTACAAACCTCTGCACTAACATACTCAGTGTTAACCCCTGTACTAACACACTCAGTGTTAACCTCTGCACTAACACACTCAGTGTTAACCTCTGCACTAACACACTCAGTGTTATCCTCTGCGCGAACACACTCAACACACTCAGTGTTAACCTCTCTACCAACCTCTGCACTAACACACTCAGTGTTAACCTCTGTACTAACACACCCAGTGTTAACCTTTGTACCAGCCACTGCACTAACACACTCAGTGTTAACCTCTGCACTAACACACTCAGCGTTTACCTCTCTACCAACCTCTGCACTAACACACTCAGTGTTAACCTCTGCACTAACACACTCAGTGTTAACTTCTCTACCAACCTCTGCACCAACACACTCAGTGTTAACCTCTGCAATAACACCCTCAGTGTTAACCTCTGCACTAACACACTCAGTGTTAACCTCTGCACTAACACACTCAGTGTTAACCTCTGCACTAACACACTCAGTGTTAACCTCTGCACTAACACACTCAGTGTTAACCTCTGCACTAACACACTCAGTGTTAACCTCTGCCCTAACACACTCAGAGTTAACCTCTCTACCAACCTCTGCACTAACACACTCAGTGTTAACCTCTCTGCCAACCTCTGCACTAACACACTCAGTGTTAACCTCTGCACTAACACACTCAGTGTTAACCTCTCTGCCAACCTCTGCACTAACACACTCAGTGTTAACCTCTGTACCAACCTCTGCACTAACACGCTCAGTGTTAACCTCTGCACTAACACACTCAGCATTTACCTCTCTACCAACCTCTGCACTAACACACTCAGTGTTAACCTCTGCACTAACACACTCAGTGTTAACTTCTCTACCAACCTCTGCACTAACACACTCAGTGTTAACCTCTGCAATACCACCCTCAGTGTTAACCTCTGCACTAACACACTCAGTGTTAACCTCTGCACTAACATACTCAGTGTTAACCTCTGCACTAACACACGCAGTGTTAACTTCTGTACCAACAAACTCAGTGTTAGCCTCTCTACAAACCTCTGCACTAACATACTCAGTGTTAACCCCTGTACTAACACACTCAGTGTTAACCTCTGCACTAACACACTCAGTGTTAACCTCTGCACTAACACACTCAGTGTTATCCTCTGCGCGAACACACTCAACACACTCAGTGTTAACCTCTCTACCAACCTCTGCACTAACACACTCAGTGTTAACCTCTGTACTAACACACCCAGTGTTAACCTTTGTACCAGCCACTGCACTAACACACTCAGTGTTAACCTCTGCACTAACACACTCAGCGTTTACCTCTCTACCAACCTCTGCACTAACACACTCAGTGTTAACCTCTGCACTAACACACTCAGTGTTAACTTCTCTACCAACCTCTGCACCAACACACTCAGTGTTAACCTCTGCAATAACACCCTCAGTGTTAACCTCTGCACTAACACACTCAGTGTTAACCTCTGCACTAACATACTCAGTGGTAACCTCTGCACTAACACACTCAGTGTTAACCTCTGCACTAACACACGCAGTGTTAACTTCTGTACCAACAAACACAGTGTTAGCCTCTCTACAAACCTCTGCACTAACATACTCAGTGGTAACCCCTGTACTAACACACTCAGTGTTAACCTCTGCACTAACACACTCGGTGTTAACCTCTGCACTAACACACTCGGTGTTAACCTCTGCACTAACACACTCAGTGTTATCCTCTGCACAAACACACTCAGTGTTAACCTCTCCACCAACCTCTGCACTAACACACTCAGTGTTAACCTCTGCGCTAACACACTCAGTGTTAACCTCTGCGCTAACACACTCAGTGTTAACCTCTGCACTAACACACGCAGTGTTAACTTCTGTACCAACAAACTCAGTGTTAGCCTCTCTACAAACCTCTGCACTAACATACTCAGTGTTAACCCCTGTACTAACACACTCAGTGTTAACCTCTGCACTAACATACTCAGTGTTAACCCCTGTACTAACACACTCAGTGTTAACCTCTGCACTAACACACTCAGTGTTAACCTCTGCACTAACACACTCAGTGTTATCCTCTGCGCGAACACACTCAACACACTCAGTGTTAACCTCTCTACCAACCTCTGCACTAACACACTCAGTGTTAACCTCTGTACTAACACACCCAGTGTTAACCTTTGTACCAGCCACTGCACTAACACACTCAGTGTTAACCTCTGCACTAACACACTCAGCGTTTACCTCTCTACCAACCTCTGCACTAACACACTCAGTGTTAACCTCTGCAATAACACCCTCAGTGTTAACTTCTCTACCAACCTCTGCACCAACACACTCAGTGTTAACCTCTGCAATAACACCCTCAGTGTTAACCTCTGCACTAACACACTCAGTGTTAACCTCTGCACTAACATACTCAGTGGTAACCTCTGCACTAACACACGCAGTGTTAACTTCTGTACCAACAAACTCAGTGTTAGCCTCTCTACAAACCTCTGCACTAACATACTCAGTGTTAACCCCTGTACTAACACACTCAGTGTTAACCTCTGCACCAACACACTCAGTGTTAACCTCTCTACCAACCTCTGCACTAACACAATCAGTGTTAACCTCTGCGCTAACACACCCAGTGTTAACCTCTGCGCTAACACACTCAGTGTTAACCTCTGCGCTAACACACTCAGTGTTAACCTCTGCGCTAACACACTCAGTGTTAACCTCTGCGCTAACACACTCAGTGTTAACCTCTGCGCTAACACACTCAGTGTTAACCTCTCTACCAACCTATGCACTAACACACTCAGTGTTAACCCCTCTGCCAACCTCTGCACTAACACACTCAGTGTTAACCTCTGTACCAACCTCTGCACTAACACACTCAGTGTTAACCTCTGCACTAACACACTCAGCGTTTACCTCTCTACCAACCTCTGCACTAACACACTCAGTGTTAACCTCTGCAATAACACCCTCAGTGTTAACCTCTGCACTAACACACTCAGTGTTAACCTCTGCACTAACATACTCAGTGTTAACCTCTGCACTAACACACGCAGTGTTAACTTCTGTACCAACAAACTCAGTGTTAGCCTCTCTACAAACCTCTGCACTAACATACTCAGTGTTAACCCCTGTACTAACACACTCAGTGTTAACCTCTGCACTAACACACTCGGTGTTAACCTCTGCACTAACACACTCGGTGTTAACCTCTGCACTAACACACTCGGTGTTAACCTCTGCACAAACACACTCAGTGTTAACCTCTCCACCAACCTCTGCACTAACACACTCAGTGTTAACCTCTGCGCTAACACACTCAGTGTTAACCTCTGCGCTAACACACTCAGTGTTAACCTCTGCACTAACACACTCAGCATTTACCTCTCTACCAACCTCTGCACTAACACACTCAGTGTTAACCTCTGCACTAACACACTCAGTGTTAACTTCTCTACCAACCTCTGCACTAACACACTCAGTGTTAACCTCTGCAATAACACCCTCAGTGTTAACCTCTGCACTAACACACTCAGTGTTAACCTCTGCACTAACATACTCAGTGTTAACCTCTGCACTAACACACTCAGTGTTAACCTCTGCACTAACACACGCAGTGTTAACTTCTGTACCAACAAACTCAGTGTTAGCCTCTCTACAAACCTCTGCACTAACATACTCAGTGTTAACCCCTGTACTAACACACTCAGTGTTAACCTCTGCACTAACACACTCAGTGTTAACCTCTGCGCGAACACACTCAACACACTCAGTGTTAACCTCTCTACCAACCTCTGCACTAACACACTCAGTGTTAACCTCTGTACTAACACACCCAGTGTTAACCTTTGTACCAGCCACTGCACTAACACACTCAGTGTTAACCTCTGCACTAACACACTCAGCGTTTACCTCTCTACCAACCTCTGCACTAACACACTCAGTGTTAACCTCAGTACCAACACACTCAGTGTTAAACTCTGCACTAACACACTCAGTGTTAACCCCTCTGCCAACCTCTGCACTAGCACACTCAGTGTTAACCTCTGTACCAACCTCTGCACTAACACACTCAGTGTTAACCTCTGCACTAACACACTCAGCGTTTACCTCTCTACCAACCTCTGCACTAACACACTCAGTGTTAACCTCTGCAATAACACCCTCAGTGTTAACCTCTGCACTAACACACTCAGTGTTAACCTCTGCACTAACATACTCAGTGTTAACCTCTGCACTAACACACTCAGTGTTAACCTCTGCACTAACACACGCAGTGTTAACTTCTGTACCAACAAACTCAGTGTTAGCCTCTCTACAAACCTCTGCACTAACATACTCAGTGTTAACCCCTGTACTAACACACTCAGTGTTAACCTCTGCACTAACACACTCGGTGTTAACCTCTGCACTAACACACTCAGTGTTATCCTCTGCGCTAACACACTCAGTGTTAACCTCTGCGCTAACACACTCAGTGTTAACCTCTGCACTAACACACTCAGTGTTAACCTCTGCACTAACACACTCAGTGTTAACCTCTGCACTAACACACTCAGTGTTAACCTCTCTACCAACCTATGCACTAACAGACTCAGTGTTAACCTCTGCACTAACACACTCAGTGTTAACCTCTGCACTAACACACTCAGTGTTAACCTCTGCACTAACACACTCAGTGTTAACCTCTCTACCAACCTCTGCACTAACACACTCAGTGTTAACCTCTGCACTAACACACTCAGTGTTAACCTCTCTGCCAACCTCTGCACTAACACACTCAGTGTTAACCTCTGCACTAACACACTCAGTGTTAACCTCTGTACCAACCTCTGTACTAACACACTCAGTGTTAACCTTTGTACCAGCCACTGCACTAACACACTCAGTGTTAACCTCTCTACCAACCTCTGCACTAACACACTCAGTGTTAACCTCTGCACTAACACATTCAGTGTTAACCTCTTTACCAACCTCTGCACTAACACACTCAGTGTTAACCTCTGCACTAACACACTCAGCGTTTACCTCTCTACCAACCTCTGCACTAACACACTCAGTGTTAACCTCTGCACTAACACACTCAGGGTTAACCTCTGCACTAACACACTCAGTGTTAACCTCTGCACTAACACACGCAGTGTTAACTTCTGTACCAACAAACTCAGTGTTAACCTCTGCGCCAACACACTCAGTGTTAGCCTCGGCACCAACACACTCAGTGTTAACCTCTGCACTAACACACTCAGTGTTACCTCTGCACTAACACACTCAGTGTTAACCTCTGTACCAACCTCTGCACTAACACACTCAGTGTTAACCTCTGCACTAACACACTCAGTGTTAACCTCTGCACTAACACACTCAGTGTTAACCTCTGTACCTACACACTCAGTGTTAACCTCTCTACCAACCTCTGCACTAACACACTCAGTGTCAACCTCTCTACCAACACACTCAGTGTTAGCCTCCCTACCAACCTCTGCACTAACACACTCAGTGTTAACCCCTGCACTAACACACTCAGTGTTAACCTCTGCACTAACACACTCAGTGTTAACCTCTCTACCAACCTCTGCACTAACACACTCAGTGTTAACCTCTCTACCAACACACTCAGTGTTACCCTCTCTACCAACCTCTGCACTAACACACTCAGTGTTAACCTCTCTACCAACACACTCAGTGTTAGCCTCTCTACCAACCGCTGCACTAACACACTCAGTGTTAACCTCTCTACCAACACACTCAGTGTTACCCTCTCTACCAACCTCTGCACTAACACACTCAGTGTTAACCTCTCTACCAACACACTCAGTGTTAGCCTCTCTACCAACCGCTGCACTAACACACTCAGTGTTAACCTCTGCACTAACACACTCAGTGTTAACCTCTCTACCAACCTCTGCACTAACACACTCAGTGTTAACCTCTCTACCAACACACTCAGTGTTACCCTCTCTACCAACCTCTGCACTAACACACTCAGTGTTAACCTCTCTACCAACACACTCAGTGTTAGCCTCTCTACCAACCGCTGCACTAACACACTCAGTGTTAACCCCTGCACTAACACACTCAGTGTTAACCTCTGCACTAACACACTCAGTGTTAACCTCTGCACTAACACACCCAGTGTTAACCTCTCTACCAACCTCTGCACTAACACACTCAGTGTTAACCTCTACCAACCTCTGCACTAACACATTCAGTGTTAACATCTGCACTAACACACTCAGTGTTAACCTCTGCACTAACACACTCAGTGTTAACCTCCCTACCAACCTCTGCACTACCACATGACACACTACAGCACTCATTTTATATAGTATTCTATAGTAGAGAGAGAGAGAGATGGATGAATAAATAGACAGAGAGATAAAGAGAAAGAGAGAGAGAAATAATGAGAGAGAGATAAAGAGAAAGAGAGAGAGAGAGAGAGAGAGAGAGAGAGAGAGAGAGAGAGAGAGAAAACGAGAAAGAAAGAGTGATACATATAAAGAGAGAAAGAGCCTTGGGGAATACGTTGCAGCTTTAATTGAATTTTCTCAAAATAATTACTCCAGTTCACTACAACACACCCAGCAAACCTGGAACATTTCCAGAACGTTCAAAACTTTTTCAAATGAAATACCCTTGGAATGTTCCCCTAACGTTCACTACAATGTTGTGCATCATCTGTATCAACCACCTCAGAACATTCCACAAACGTTCTCATTAGGTTTCCAGGTAATAACACAACGTACCATTAATGTCTTCCCAGCAAACCAAATGTGGTTGTTTAATGGTTCCCATAACTTTTAATTAGGTTGTGGGAACAGTGTGGGTACAATATTTATGTTAGGTTCCACGTGACATTCTCTTAATAATGTAAGAATGAAATAAGTACGTTTTTAACGAAGTTCAGTTTATGATTAACAAAATATTCCATTGATGTTCACATATTAAACATCTAACTTTGTCTTGGAGGTCCTGAGAACATTTCAAGAACATTTTTGTGTTTGGGGAACCTACAGTATTTATCTCCGTTAGCTGCTGCTGCTACTCTTTGAATGCATCCAGTTGTACAACTGGCTAGGTATCCTCCTGTCCTCTTGGGGTCCAGCAAAATGAAGGCAAATATATCATTTTGAAAACATTACAAATACACACAACAGATTTTTCAACATATTAATGTACCCACAGTGTTCCAACAACCGAATTACATTTTTTATATATATATATATTTTTAAACCTAAATATGAGACCTGCATACATCTAACACATATAATATTCAACATGACAAAACACATAGAGAAAAACAGACATAATTCTCATTCTGAACTGACCACGAGGGACCAGAACATCTCATTTCAGCTCTAGAAGTCTACATAAAGGGTGTATAACAACTACCAGCAGCTTTACTGTGTGGAGACCGAAGGGGCCTCCAGGGTTATCCAAGCCTGAGACCGGGTTCAACCTAATGAAACATTCTGGGAACCTTTATAGGACAGATTAAAGGTGTTCTGGGAATCTTTATAGAACAGATTAAAGGTGTTCTGGGAACCTTTATAGACCAGATTAAATGTGTTCTGGGAACCTTTATAGAACAGATTAAAGGTGTGTTCTGGGAACCTTTATAGAACATATTAAAGGTGTGTTCTGGGAACCTTTATAGAACAGATTAAAGGTGTTCTGGGAACCTTTATAGAACAGATTAAAGGTGTTCTGGGAACCTTTATAGAACAGATTAAAGGTGTTCTGGGAACCTTTATAGGACAGATTAAAGGTGTGTTCTGGGAACCTTTATAGAACAGATTAAAGGTGTGTTCTGGGAACCTTTATAGGACAGATTAAAGGTGTTCTGGGAACCTTTATAGGACAGATTAAAGGTGTGTTCTGGGAACCTTTATAGAACAGATTAAAGGTGTGTTCTGGGAACCTTTATAGAACAGATTAAAGGTGTGTTCTGGGAACCTTTATAGAACAGATTAAAGGTGTTCTGGGAACCTTTATAGAACAGATTAAAGGTGTTCTGGGAACCTTTATAGAACAGATTAAAGGTGTTCTGGGAACCTTTATAGGACAGATTAAAGGTGTGTTCTGGGAACCTTTATAGAACAGATTAAAGGTGTGTTCTGGGAACCTTTATAGGACAGATTAAAGGTGTTCTGGGAACCTTTATAGGACAGATTAAAGGTGTGTTCTGGGAACCTTTATAGAACAGATTAAAGGTGTGTTCTGGGAACCTTTATAGAACAGATTAAAGGTGTTCTGGGAACCTTTATAGTACAGATTAAAGGTGTTCTGGGAACCTTTATAGAACAGATTAAAGGTGTTCTGGGAACCTTTATAGTACAGATTAAATGTGTTCTGGGAACCTTTATAGTACAGATTAAAGGTGTTCTGGGAACCTTTATAGAACAGATTAAAGGTGTTCTGGGAACCTTTATAGAACAGATTAAAGGTGTGTTCTGGGAACCTTTATAGAACAGATTAAAGGTGTGTTCTGGGAACCTTTATAGTACAGATTAAAGGTGTTCTGGGAACCTTTATAGAACAGATTAAAGGTGTTCTGGGAACCTTTATAGAACAGATTAAAGGTGTGTTCTGGGAACCTTTATAGAACAGATTAAAGGTGTGTTCTGGGAACCTTTATAGTACAGATTAAAGGTGTTCTGGGAACCTTTATAGAACAGATTAAAGGTGTGTTCTGGGAATCTTTATAGAACAGATTAAAGGTGTTCTGGGAACCTTTATAGAACAGATTAAATGTGTTCTGGGAACCTTTATAGAACAGATTAAAGGTGTGTTCTGGGAACCTTTATAGAACAGATTAAAGGTGTGTTCTGGGAACCTTTATAGTACAGATTAAAGGTGTTCTGGGAACCTTTATAGAACAGATTAAAGGTGTGTTCTGGGAATCTTTATAGAACAGATTAAAGGTGTTCTGGGAACCTTTATAGAACAGATTAAATGTGTTCTGGGAACCTTTATAGAACAGATTAAAGGTGTTCTAAGGACGCTCTTGTAACATAAACTGAATGTTTTTTGCATCCTAAAATAAACCTTGTAGAATTATCGTCACAATTGGTCAGCTTTTGTGTTTTGGGAACATATTTTGTGATGTACCCACCAGACTGTTCCCACAACCTAATGAGACGTTCTGGGAACCATTAAAGAACAGATTACATGTGTTCTAGGAACGTTCAGGCAAATGTTTTATACAAAAAATCATATAATCCTCACCACGACTGAACGGTTTTTGTTTTATGACCTAACGGATGTTCTTGTAACTTTCACAGAACCAATTTTGGTTTGCTGGGCGCGCGCGCACGCACGCGCACGCACGCACGCACGCACGCACGCACGCACGCACGCACGCACGCACGCACGCACGCACACACACACAGCTCATACGTACACTCAGTGGGAAGCAGCCACTTCATCTTTACATGTCACCATTTTGTTTCTCCCCATCATTCACCTCTCTCTTATTTTCCTCCCTCTTTCCTTCTCTCCCAGAAACCCTCACTGGGTAGCACTGTTGCCTGGTCACCGACATCCTCATGGTTGCTATGGTAATAGTTCAGCTAAAAGATTAATTCATGTTTGTGTGTATCTGTATCTATGTGTGTATCTGTATTCATTAACACATGAGATTCCTAGAAGAGACACATTCTTCTCTCTCTCTCTCTCTCTCTCTCTCTCTCTCTCTCTCTCTCTCTCTCTCTCTCTCTACCTCTCTCTCTCTCTACCCCTCTCTCTCTCTCTCTCTCTCTCTCTCTCTCTCCTCTCCTCTCTCTCTCTCTCTTACCTCTCTCTCTCTACCTCTCTCTCTCTACCTCTCTCTCTCTCTCTCTCTCTCTCTCTACCTCTCTCTCAAACGCTCTCTCTCTACCTTGCTTTCTCTCTCTCTACCTCTCTCTCTCTACCTCTCTCTCTCTACCTCTCTCTCTCTCTCTCTCTCTCTCTCTCTCTCTCTCTCTCTCTCTACCTCTCTCTCAAACACTCTCTCTCTACCTTGCTTTCTCTCTCTCTACCTCTCTCTCTCTACCTCTCTCTCTACCTCTCTCTCTCTACCTCTCTCTCTCTCTCTACCTCTCTCTCTCTCTCTCTCTCTCTCTCTACTTCTCTCTACCTTTCTCTCTCTACCTCTCCCTCTCTACCTCTCTATCTCGCTCTCTCTCTACCTCTCTCTCTACCCCCCCCTCTCTCTCTCTCTCTACCTCTCTCTCTCTCTCCCTCTCTACCTCTCTCTCTCTCTACCTCTCTCTCTCTCTCCCTCTCTACCTCTCTCTCCCTCTCTACCTCTCTCTCTCTCTCTCTCTCTCTACCTCTCTCTCCCTCTCTACCTCTCTCTCTCTCTCTCTCTACCTCTCTCTCTCGCTCTACCTCTCTCTCTCAGCAGATGGAGGTGCTTACTACCTCAGGGTAATACACACACAGCCAACCTCCTCCCCCACCCTTATTCTCATACACATATAGGTCTGTTTGTCTGGTAGCTGTCCATGGTTCTGAAACACACACAGCCGTAGTTAATGTTTACCAACACACTGGGGTGCTAACTCACTGTTATAACTCACATTACAGAGACACACACATATCAGGGTGGGTGTGTCTGTACCGTGTGTGTGTAACGTGTGTGTGTGTGTGTACCGTGATGGGTGCAAGGTGTGTGTATCCGTCCAGCTGTGATTGGTTGAACTCTCCGCTGCGTCTAGAGGTCATGTGGGCAGGGCTGTGGTCCAGAGACGGAGTCTCCTCATCCTGGTAACGATACTTCTACAGAGAGAGATAGAGAAGAGAGGGCGATGAGAGAAGGGAGAGAGAAGATAGAGAGAGGATAAGAGAGAGAGAGAGAGGATGAGAGAGAGAAAAAGAAGAGAGGGCAATGAGAGAGGGGAGAGAGAGAGAGAGAGAGGAGAGGGTGATGAGAGAGGGGAGAGAGGAGAGAGAGAGAGAGTATGAAAGAGAAAGATAGAGAAGAGAGGGCGATGAGAGAGGGGAGAGAAGAGAGATAAGAGAGAGAGAGAGAGAGAGAGGATGACACAGAGAAGAGAGGGGATGAGAGAGGGCAGAGAAAAGAGAGGGGGTGTAGAGAGAGAGAGAGAGACAGAGAGAGAGAGAGAGGCCCAAAGTGAAGTATCATCACCCCTGTAGGTATCTAGGCCCAAAGTGAGGTATTTTCACCCCTGTAGGTAACTGACTGACACTGTGATATTGAAGGGGATGGAACAATATAATGAGAGTTAAAGAAGAGGAGGGGAGAGAGACTCATTGAGAATGAGGGGAATGAATGACAGGTAGAGGACAGAGAGAGAATCAGGGAGAGATGAAGACATAATGATGTGATGTCATAATGGCCCCGAACAATGAGGAGCAGAACTACAGCACAACTGTCATAATGGCCCAGATCACTGAGGAGCAGAACTACAGTACAACTGTCATAATGGCCCAGATCACTGAGGAGCAGAACTACAGTACAACTGTCATAATGGCCCAGAACACTGAGGAGCAGAACTACAGTACAACTGTCATAATGGCCTAGAACACTGAGGAGCAGGACTACAATACAACTGTCATAATGGCCCAGAACACTGAGGAGCAGACCTACAGTACAACTGTCATAATGGCCCAGATCACTGAGGAGCAGAACTACAGTACAACTGTCATAATGGCCCAGATCACTGAGGAGCAGAACTACAGCACAACTGTCATAATGGCACAGATCACTGAGGAGCAGAACTACAGTACAACTGTCATAATGGCCCAGATCACTGAGGAGCAGAACTACAGTACAACTGTCATAATGGCCTGGAACACTGAGGAGCAGAACTACAGTACAACTGTCATAATGGCCCAGAACACTGAGGAGCAGAACTACAGTACAACTGTCATAATGGCCTAGAACACTGAGGAGCAGAACTACAGTACAACTGTCATAATGGCCCAGATCACTGAGGAGCAGAACTACAGTACAACTGTCATAATGGCCCAGATCACTGAGGAGCAGAACTACAGTAGGACTACAGTACAACTGTCATAATGGCCTAGAACACTGAGGAGCAGAACTACAGTACAACTGTCATAATGGCCCAGATCACTGAGGAGCAGAACTACATCACAACTGTCATAATGGCCCAGATCACTGAGGAGCAGAACTACAGTACAACTGTCATAATGGCCTAGAACACTGAGGAGCAGAACTACAGTACAACTGTCATAATGGCCCAGATCACTGAGGAGCAGAACTACAGTACAACTGTCATAATGGCCTAGAACACTGAGGAGCAGAACTGTCATAATGGCAGTACAACTGTCATAATGGCCCAGATCACTGAGGAGCAGAACTACAGAGCAGAACTACAGTACAACTGTCATAATGGCCCAGATCACTGAGGAGCAGAACTACAGCACAACTGTCATAATGGCCCAGATCACTGAGGAGCAGGACTACAATACAACTGTCATAATGGCCCAGAACACTGAGGAGCAGAACTACAGCACAACTGTCATAATGGCCCAGATCACTGAGGAGCAGGACTACAATACAACTGTCATAATGGCCCAGATCACTGAGGAGCAGAACTACAGTAGGACTACAGTACAACTGTCATAATGGCCCAGATCACTGAGGAGCAGGACTACAGTACAACTGTCATAATGGCCCAGAACACTGAGGAGCAGAACTACAGTGTCATAATGGCCCAGAACAACTGTCATAATGGCCCAGATCACTGAGGAGCAGAACTACAGTACAACTGTCATAATGGCCCAGATCACTGAGGAGCAGAACTACAGCACAACTGTCATAATGGCCCAGATCACTGAGGAGCAGAACTACAGTACAACTGTCATAATGGCCCAGATCACTGAGGAGCAGAACTACAGTACAACTGTCATAATGGCCCAGAACACTGAGGAGCAGAACTACAGTACAACTGTCATAATGGCCTAGAACACTGAGGAGCAGAACTACAGTACAACTGTCATAATGGCACAGAACACTGAGGAGCAGAACTACAGTACAACTGTCATAATGGCCCAGATCACTGAGGAGCAGAACTACAGTACAACTGTCATAACGGCCTAGAACACTGAGGAGCAGAACTACAGTACAACTGTCATAATGGCCCAGATCAATGAGGAGCAGAACTACAGTACAACTGTCATAATGGCCCAGATCACTGAGGAGCAGAACTACAGCACAACTGTCATAATGGCCCAGATCAATGAGGAGCAGAACTACAGTACAACTGTCATAATGGCCCAGAACACTGAGGAGCAGAACTGTCACAGAACACTACAACTGTCAACTGTCAATGGCCCAGATCAATGAGGAGCAGAACTACAGTACAACTGTCATAATGGCCCAGAACACTGAGGAGCAGAACTACAGTACAACTGTCATAATGGCCCAGATCACTGAGGAGCAGGACTACAGTACAACTGTCATAATGGCCCAGATCACTGAGGAGCAGAACTACAGCACAACTGTCATAATGGCCCAGATCAATGAGGAGCAGAACTACAGTACAACTGTCATAATGGCCCAGAACACTGAGGAGCAGAACTACAGTACAACTGTCATAATGGCCCAGATCAATGAGGAGCAGAACTACAGTACAACTGTCATAATGGCCCAGAACACTGAGGAGCAGAACTACAGTACAACTGTCATAATGGCCCAGATCACTGAGGAGCAGGACTACAGTACAACTGTCATAATGGCCCAGAACACTGAGGAGCAGAACTACAGCAAAACTGTCATAATGGCCCAGAACACTGAGGAGCAGAACTACAGTACAACTGTCATAATGGCCTAGAACACTGAGGAGCAGAACTACAGTACAACTGTCATAATGGCCTAGAACACTGAGGAGCAGAACTACAGTACAACTGTCATAATGGCCCAGATCACTGAGGAGCAGAACTACAGCACAACTGTCATAATGGCCCAGAACACTGAGGAGCAGAACTACAGCACAACTGTCATAACGGCCCCGAACACTGAGGAGCAGAACTACAGTACAACTGTCATAATGGCCCAGATCACTGAGGAGCAGAACTACAGCAGAACTACAGTACAACTGTCATAATGGCCCAGATCACTGAGGAGCAGAACTACAGTACAAATGTCATAATGGCCCAGATCACTGAGGAGCAGAACTACAGTAGGACTACAGTACAACTGTCATAACGGCCTAGAACACTGAGGAGCAGAACTACAGCACAACTGTCATAATGGCCCAGATCACTGAGGAGCAGAACTACAGTACAAATGTCATAATGGCCCAGATCACTGAGGAGCAGAACTACAGTAGGACTACAGTACAACTGTAATAATGGCCTAGAACACTGAGGAGCAGAACTACAGAACAACTGTCATAATGGCCCAGAACACTGAGGAGCAGAACTACAGTATAACTGTCATAATGGCCTAGAACACTGAGGAGCAGAACTACAGTACAACTGTCATAATGGCCCAGATCACTGAGGAGCAGAACTACAGTACAACTGTCATAATGGCCCAGATCACTGAGGAGCAGAACTACAGCACAACTGTCATAATGGCCTAGATCACTGAGGAGCAGAACTACAATACAACTGTCATAATGGCCCCGAACACTGAGGAGCAGAACTACAGTACAACTGTCATATTGGCCCCGAACACTGAGGAGCAGAACTACAGCACAACTGTCATAATGGCCCAGAACACTGAGGAGCAGAACTACAGCACAACTGTCATAATGGCCCAGAACACTGAGGAGCAGGACTACAGTACAACTGTCATAATGGCCCAGATCACTGAGGAGCAGAACTACAGTACAAATGTCATAATGGCCCAGATCACTGAGGAGCAGAACTACAGTAGGACTACAGTACAACTGTCATAACGGCCTAGAACACTGAGGAGCAGAACTACAGCACAACTGTCATAATGGCCCAGATCACTGAGGAGCAGGACTACAGTACAACTGTCATAATGGCCCAGATCACTGAGGAGCAGAACTACAGCACAACTGTCATAATGGCCCAGATCAATGAGGAGCAGAACTACAGTACAACTGTCATAATGGCCCAGAACACTGAGGAGCAGAACTACAGTACAACTGTCATAATGGCCCAGATCAATGAGGAGCAGAACTACAGTACAACTGTCATAATGGCCCAGAACACTGAGGAGCAGAACTACAGTACAACTGTCATAATGGCCCAGATCACTGAGGAGCAGGACTACAGTACAACTGTCATAATGGCCCAGAACACTGAGGAGCAGAACTACAGCAAAACTGTCATAATGGCCCAGAACACTGAGGAGCAGAACTACAGTACAACTGTCATAATGGCCTAGAACACTGAGGAGCAGAACTACAGTACAACTGTCATAATGGCCTAGAACACTGAGGAGCAGAACTACAGTACAACTGTCATAATGGCCCAGATCACTGAGGAGCAGAACTACAGCACAACTGTCATAATGGCCCAGAACACTGAGGAGCAGAACTACAGCACAACTGTCATAACGGCCCCGAACACTGAGGAGCAGAACTACAGTACAACTGTCATAATGGCCCAGATCAATGAGGAGCAGAACTACAGCAGAACTACAGTACAACTGTCATAATGGCCCAGATCACTGAGGAGCAGAACTACAGTACAAATGTCATAATGGCCCAGATCACTGAGGAGCAGAACTACAGTAGGACTACAGTACAACTGTCATAACGGCCTAGAACACTGAGGAGCAGAACTACAGCACAACTGTCATAATGGCCCAGATCACTGAGGAGCAGAACTACAGTACAAATGTCATAATGGCCCAGATCACTGAGGAGCAGAACTACAGTAGGACTACAGTACAACTGTAATAATGGCCTAGAACACTGAGGAGCAGAACTACAGCACAACTGTCATAATGGCCCAGAACACTGAGGAGCAGAACTACAGTATAACTGTCATAATGGCCTAGAACACTGAGGAGCAGAACTACAGTACAACTGTCATAATGGCCCAGATCACTGAGGAGCAGAACTACAGTACAACTGTCATAATGGCCCAGATCACTGAGGAGCAGAACTACAGCACAACTGTCATAATGGCCTAGATCACTGAGGAGCAGAACTACAATACAACTGTCATAATGGCCCCGAACACTGAGGAGCAGAACTACAGTACAACTGTCATATTGGCCCCGAACACTGAGGAGCAGAACTACAGCACAACTGTCATAATGGCCCAGAACACTGAGGAGCAGAACTACAGCACAACTGTCATAATGGCCCAGAACACTGAGGAGCAGGACTACAGTACAACTGTCATAATGGCCTAGAACACTGAGGAGCAGAACTACAGTACAACTGTCATAATGGCCCAGAACACTCTTGTATTAAAGAAAGAACACTGAACTAACTAACAAAACAACAAAACAAACCGTGAAGCTGTTCGAAGAGTACAGACAGGCAACTAAACATAGAACAAGAACCCACAAACACAAAAGGGAAATCGCTACCTAAACATGATCCCCAATCATATGATAAACAGCTGCCTCTGATTGGGAACCATACCAGGCCACCATAGACATACATATTACCTAGACCTACAAAACCTCTAGACATACAAAAACCCTAGACAATACAAAAACCCTAGACAATACAAAAACCCTAGACAATACAAAAACCCCTAGACAATACAAAAACCCTAGACAATACAAAAACTAGCGTACCCACCCTCATCACACCCTGACCTAAACGAAACATAAAGAAAACAGAGATATCTAAGGTCAGAGTGTGACAGTACCCCCCCCAACCAAAGGGGCGGACTCCCAGCCGTGAACCTGAACATTTCAGGGAGGGTCTGGGTGGGCATCTACCCTCAGTGGCGGCTCTGGTTCTGGACACCGCCCCCCCTCTTTACACTGATCACTCCGTCTTTGTAGAACCAGACCATGGATCATCGCCGGAGGCTCTGGACTGGGGACCTTCGCCGGAGACCCCGGGCTGGGGACCGTCGCCGGAGACCCCGGGCTGGGGACCGTCGCCGGAGACCCAGGGCTGGGGACCGTTGCCGGAGACCCCGGACTGGTGATTGTTGCGGGAGGCTCTGGCCTGGGGATTATCGCTGGCGGCTCCGGACTGGGGATCGTCGGTGGAGGCTCCGGACTGTGGCCCGTCGTTGGAGGTTCCGGACTGTGGCCCGTCGTTGGAGGTTCCGGACTGTGGCCCGTCGTTGGAGGTTCCGGACTGTGGCCCGTCGTTGGAGGTTCCGGACTGTGGCCCGTCGTTGGAGGTTCCGGACTGTGGCCCGTCGTTGGAGGTTCCGGACTGTGGCCCGTCGTTTGGGGTTCTGGACTGTGGCCCGTCGTTGGAGGTTCCGGACTGTGGCCCGTCGTTGGAGGTTCCGGACTGTGGCCCGTCGTTGGAGGTTCCGGTCTGTGGCCCGTTGTTGGAGGTAGTAGTACATGATGTTACCCCAAAGCTAGTAGTACATGATGTTACCGTAAAGCTAGTAGTACATGATGTTACCGTAACGCTAGTAGTACAGACTGTTACCGTAAAGCTAGCACTACATGATGTTACCGTAAAGCTAGTAGTACATGATGTTACCGTAACGCTAGTAGTACATGATGTTACCGTAACGCTAGTAGTACAGACTGTTACCGTAAAGCTAGCACTACATGATGTTACCGTAACGCTAGTAGTACATGATGTTACCGTAACGCTAGTAGTACAGACTGTTACCGTAAAGCTAGCACTACATGATGTAGTTACCGTAAAGCTAGTGGTACATGATGTTACCGTAAAGCTAGTAGTACATGATCTTACCGTAAAGCTAGTAGTACATGATGTTACCGTAAAGCTAGTAGTACAGACTGTTTTCGTAAAGCTAGCACTACAGACTGTTACCGTAAAGCTAGCAGTACAGACTTTTAATGTGAAGTAAGTAGTACATAATGTTACCGTAAAGCTAGCAGTACAGACTGTTTATGTAAAGCTAGTAGTACATGATGTTACCATAACGCTAGTAGTACATATTGTTACCGTAAACCTAGTATTACAGACTGCTAGTAGTACAGACTGTTAATGTAAAGTTAGTAGTACATAATGTTACTGTAAAGCTAGCAGTACAGACTGTAAATGTAAAGCTAGCAGTACATGATGTTACAGTTTAGCTAGTAGTACATAATGTTACTGTAAAGCTAGCAGTACAGACTGTAAATGTAAAGCTAGCAGTACATGATGTTACAGTTTAGCTAGTAGTACATAATGTTACTGTAAAGCTAGCAGTACAGACTGTAAATGTAAAGCTAGCAGTACATGATGTTACAGTTTAGCTAGTAGTACATAATGTTACCGTAAAGCTAGTATTACAGACTTTTAATGTAAAGCTAGTAGTACATGATGTTACCGTAAAGCTAGTAGTACATGATGTTACCGTAAAGCCAGTAGTACATGATGTTACCGTAAACCTAGTAGTACATGATGTTCCCGTAAAGCTAGTAGTACATTATGTTACCGTAAAGCTAGCAGTACAGACTGATTATGTAAAGCTAGTAGTACATGATGTTACCATAACGCTAGTAGTACATATTGTTACCGTAAAGCTAGTATTGCAGACTGTTAATGTAAATCTAGCAGTACATGATGTTACAGTTTAGCTAGTAGTACATCATGTTACTGTAAAGCTAGTAGTACATGATGTTACAGTAAAGCTAGCAGTACAGAATGTAAAGATAGCAGTACAGACTGTTAATATAAAGCTAGTAGTACAGACTGTTAATGTAAAGTTAGTAGTACAGACTGTTACCGTAAAGCTAGCAGTACAGACTGTAAATGTAAAGCTAGCAGTACATGATGTTACAGTTTAGCTAGTAGTACATAATGTTACCGTAAAGCTAGTATTACAGACTTTTAATGTAAAGCTAGTAGTACATGATGTTACCGTAAAGCTAGTAGTACATGATGTTACCGTAAAGCCAGTAGTACATGATGTTACCGTAAACCTAGTAGTACATGATGTTCCCGTAAAGCTAGTAGTACATTATGTTACCGTAAAGCTAGTAGTACAGACTGTTACCGTAAAGCTAGCACTACAGACTGTTACCGTAAAGCTAGCAGTACAGACGTTTAATGTGAAGTAAGTAGTACATAATGTTACCGTAAAGCTAGCAGTACAGACTGTTACCGTAAAGCTAGCAGTACAGACTTTTAATGTGAAGTAAGTAGTACATAATGTTACCGTAAAGCTAGTATTACAGACTGTTACCGTAAAGCTAGTAGTACATGATGTTACCGTAACGCTAGTAGTACAGACTGTTACCGTAAAGCTAGCAGTACAGACTGTAAATGTAAAGCTAGCAGTACATGATGTTACAGTAAAGCTAGTAGTACATAATGTTACTGTAAAGCTAGTAGTACATGATGTTACAGTAAAGCTAGCAGTACAGAATGTAAAGATAGCAGTACAGACTGTTAATATAAAGCTAGTAGTACAGACTGTTAATGTAAAGTTAGTAGTACAGACTGTTCCCGTAAAGCTAGCAGTACAGACTGTAAATGTAAAGCTAGCAGTACATGATGTTACAGTTTAGCTAGTAGTACATGATGTTACCGTAAACCTAGTAGTACATGATGTTCCCGTAAAGCTAGTAGTACATTATGTTACCGTAAAGCTAGTAGTACAGACTGTTACCGTAAAGCTAGCACTACAGACTGTTACCGTAAAGCTAGCAGTACAGACTTTTAATGTGAAGTAAGTAGTACATAATGTTACCGTAAAGCTAGTATTACAGACTGTTACCGTAAAGCTAGTAGTACATGATGTTACCGTAACGCTAGTAGTACAGACTGTTTATGTAAAGCTAGTAGTACATGATGTTACCGTAACGCTAGTAGTACATATTGTTACCGTAAAGCTAGTATTACAGACTGTTAATGTAAATCTAGCAGTACATGATGTTACAGTTTAGCTAGTAGTACATAATGTTACTGTAAAGCTAGTAGTACATGATGTTACAGTAAAGCTAGCAGTACAGAATGTAAAGATAGCAGTACAGACTGTTAATATAAAGCTAGTAGTACAGACTGTTAATGTAAAGTTAGTAGTACAGACTGTTACCGTAAAGCTAGCAGTACAGACTGTAAATGGGCGGCAGCGTAGCCTAGTGGTTAGAGCGTTGGACTAGTAACCGGAAGGTTGTGAGTTCAAACCCCCGAGCTGACAAGGTACAAATCTGTCGTTCTACCCCTGAACAGGCAGTTAACCCACTGTTCCCAGGCCGTCATTGAAAATAAGAATGTGTTCTTAACTGACTTGCCTGGTTAAATAAAGGTAAAAAAAATAAAAAAAATAAAAAAAAATAAAAAAATGTAAAGCTAGCAGTACATGATGTTACAGTTTAGCTAGTATTACAGACTGTGAATGTTAAACTAGTAGTACATGATGTTACCGTAAAGCTAGTAGTACATAATGTTACCGTAAAGCTAGTAGTACATGATGTTACCGTAAAGCTAGTAGTACAGCATGTTACCGTAAAGCTAGTAGTACATGATGTTACCGTAAAGCTAGTAGTACATGAAGTTACCGTAAAGCTAGTAGTACATCATGTTACCGTAAAGCTAGTAGTACATGATGTTACCGTAAAGCTAGTAGTACATAATGTTACCGTAAAGCTAGTAGTACATGATGTTACCGTAAAGCTAGTAGTATAGAATGTTACCGTAAAGCTAGTAGTACATGATGTTACCGTAAAGCTAGTAGTACATGATGTTACCGTAAAGCTAGTAGTACATAATGTTACCGTAAAGCTAGTAGTACATGATGTTACCGTAAAGCTAGTAGTATAGAATGTTACCGTAAAGCTAGTAGTACATGATGTTACCGTAACGCTAGTAGTACAGCATGTTACCGTAAAGCTAGCAGTACAGACTGTTTATGTAAAGCTAGTAGTACATGATGTTACCATAACGCTAGTAGTACATATTGTTACCGTAAAGCTAGTATTACAGACTGATAATGTAAATCTAGCAGTACATGATGTTACAGTTTAGCTAGTAGTACATCATGTTACTGTAAAGCTAGTAGTACATGATGTTACAGTAAAGCTAGCAGTACAGAATGTAAAGATAGCAGTACAGACTGTTAATATAAAGCTAGTAGTACAGACTGTTAATGTAAAGTTAGTAGTACAGACTGTTACCGTAAAGCTAGCAGTACAGACTGTAAATGTAAAGCTAGCAGTACATGATGTTACAGTTTAGCTATCAGTACATAATGTTACCGTAAAGCTAGTATTACAGACTTTTAATGTAAAGTTAGTAGTACATGATGTTACCGTAAAGCCAGTAGTACATGATGTTACCGTAAACCTAGTAGTACATGATGTTCCCGTAAAGCTAGTAGTACATTATGTTACCGTAAAGCTAGCACTACAGACTGTTACCGTAAAGCTAGCAGTACAGACTTTTAATGTGAAGTAAGTAGTACATAATGTTACCGTAAAGCTAGCAGTACAGACTGTTACCGTAAAGCTAGCAGTACAGGCTTTTAATGTGAAGTAAGTAGTACATAATGTTACCGTAAAGCTAGTATTACAGACTGTTACCGTAAAGCTAGTAGTACATGATGTTACCGTAACGCTAGTAGTACATATTGTTACCGTAAAGCTAGTATTACAGACTGTTAATGTAAATCTAGCAGTACATGATGTTACAGTTTAGCTAGTAGTACATGATGTTACAGTAAAGCTAGCAGTACAGAATGTAAAGATAGCAGTACAGACTGTTAATATAAAGCTAGTAGTACAGACTGTTAATGTAAAGTTAGTAGTACAGACTGTTACCGTAAAGCTAGCAGTACAGACTGTAAATGTAAAGCTAGCAGTACATGATGTTACAGTTTAGCTAGTAGTACATAATGTTACTGTAAAGCTAGTAGTACAGACTGTTAATGTAAAGCTAGCAGTACATGATGTTACAATTTAGCTAGTAGTACATAATGTTACTGTAAAGCTAGTATTACAGACTGTGAATGTTAAACTAGTAGTACATGATGTTACCGTAAAGCTAGTAGTACATGATGTTACCGTAAAGCTAGTAGTACATAATGTTACCGTAAAGCTAGTAGTACATGATGTTACCGTAAAGCTAGTAGTACAGAATGTAAAGATAGCAGTACAGACTGTTAATATAAAGCTAGTAGTACAGACTGTTAATGTAAAGTTAGTAGTACAGACTGTTACCGTAAAGCTAGCAGTACAGACTGTAAATGTAAAGCTAGCAGTACATGATGTTACAGTTTAGCTAGTAGTACATAATGTTACTGTAAAGCTAGTATTACAGACTGTGAATGTTAAACTAGTAGTACATGATGTTACCGTAAAGCTAGTAGTACATGATGTTACCGTAAAGCTAGTAGTACATGATGTTACCGTAAAGCTAGTAGTACATAATGTTACCGTAAAGCTAGTAGTACATGATGTTACCGTAAAGCTAGTAGTACATGATGTTACCGTAAAGCTAGTAGTACATGATGTTACCGTAAAGCTAGTAGTACATGAAGTTACCGTAAAGCTAGTAGTACATGATGTTACCGTAAAGCTAGTAGTACAGCATGTTACCGTAAAGCTAGTAGTACATGATGTTACCGTAAAGCTAGTAGTACATAATGTTACCGTAAAACTAGTAGTACATGATGTTACCGTAAAGCTAGTAGTATAGAATGTTACCGTAAAGCTAGTAGTACATGATGTTACCGTAACGCTAGTAGTACAGCATGTTACCGTAAAGCTAGTAGTACATGAAGTTACCGTAAAGCTAGTAGTACATGATGTTACCGTAAAGCTAGTAGTATATGATGTTACCGTAAAGCTAGTAGTACATGATTAGTACATGATGTTACCGTAAAGCTAGTAGTATATGATGTTACCGTAAAGCTAGTAGTACATGATGTTACCGTAAAGCTAGTAGTACATGATGTTACCGTAAAGCTAGCAGTACATAATGTTACCGTAAAGCTAGTAGTACACACACAGCTGAATCCAGCAGGAAATGAGCGATGTGGTGCGGAATGAAAGGTAGAGAGAAAAATGAAAGAGAGGATGGGAGAAGGGGTATTAATACATACACACACACACACATTATGCAGACACACACACACGATGTGCAAACATGATGCACAAACACACACAAACCCATGCAGTTAAAAGGAAAGCAGCATCACTCTTACCATCTCTCTCTCTCTCTTCTATGGTCCCTCCTTCTCTAGCTTTTCCCTAGACTGAAGGTCATCTAGCTACAGACTGTCCCAATTCTCTCTCTCCCTCTTTTCTCTCAGTCTCCTTCTCCCCCTTTTTCCTCTCTCTCTCTCACTCCCTCGTTCCTCTCTTTCCCCTCTCTCTCTCTCTCTCTTTCCTTAATCTCTTTATTTTCCTTCCTGTTGTAAATGTCTTCTCCTTGCATTACAGAATCAAAAGTCAGGAATTAATTTAGACACACACAGAGAACATACACAGAGAAACTGTGGTAGAGACTGTTGTGTATGTGTCTCTCCCTGGTGGTGGGAATCATTACCTCTTTAACACCACAGTATCTCCCTACAGCCTTCCTGTAATTCTGTCAGCTACAGTAAGTCCTGTTATAATACTACTGTAACTCCCTGCAGCCTTCCTGTTATACTGCCAGCTACAGCTACTGTAAGTCCTGTTATAATACTACTGTAACTCCCTACAGCCTTCCTGTAATTCTGTCAGCTACAGTAAGTCCTGTTATAATACTACTGTAACTCCCTGCAGCCTTCCTGTTATACTGCCAGCTACAGTAAGTCCTGTTATAATACTACTGTAACTCCCTACAGCCTTCCTGTTATACTGCCAGCTACAGTAAGGCCTGATATAATACTACTGTAACTCCCTACAGCCTTCCTGTTATACTGCCAGCTACAGTAAGTCCTGATATAATACTACTGTAACTCCCTACAGCCTTCCTGTTATACTGCCAGCTACAGTAAGTCCTGTTATAATACTACTGTAACTCCCTACAGCCTTCCTGTTATACTGCCAGCTACAGTAAGTCCTGTTATAATACTACTGTAACTCCCTACAGCCTTCCTGTTATACTGCCAGCTACGGTAAGTCCTGTTATAATACTACTGTAACTCCCTACAGCCTTCCTGTTATACTGCCAGCTACAGTAAGTCCTGTTATAATACTACTGTAACTCCCTACAGCCTTCCTGTTATACTGCCAGCTACAGCTACGGTAAGTCCTGTTATAATACTACTGTAACTCCCTACAGCCTTCCTGTTATACTGCCAGCTACAGCTACAGTAAGTCCTGTTATAATACTACTGTAACTCCCTACAGCCTTCCTGTTATACTGTCAGCTACAGCTACTGTAAGTCCTGATATAATACTACTGTAACTCCCTACAGCCTTCCTGTTATACTGCCAGCTACAGCTACGGTAAGTCCTGTTATAATACTACTGTAACTCCCTACAGCCTTCCTGTTATACTGCCAGCTACAGCTACGGTAAGTCCTGATATAATACTACTGTAACTCCCTACAGCCTTCCTGTTATACTGCCAGCTACAGCTACGGTAAGTCCTGTTATAATACTACTGTAACTCCCTACAGCCTTCCTGTTATACTGCCAGCTACAGCTACGGTAAGGCCTGTTATAATACTACTGTAACTCCCTACAGCCTTCCTGTTATACTGCCAGCTACAGTAAGTCCTGTTATAATACTACTGTAACTCCCTACAGCCTTCCTGTTATACTGCCAGCTACAGCTACGGTAAGTCCTGATAGTGCTTCCGGGTTGGAGCGAGCGGTCGCATCTGCACTACGCAGGTAGTTTTTCATTTCATTACATTTCATTATAGTACAACGGTTTGATTTGTCTAATCTTAGCAATTGTTCTTCTCAGCTAGCTACATAGCCGTCTTTGTATCATAGATAATCATAGATAATTGCGTAATTATCGTATTTCGTCGTCCTAACGCAGTCTACACCGCCCTGCAGCTAGCTAGCTAGCTAACGTCTACCGTTAGCTAGTCCACCGTCTACCGATTAGCAGCACAACTTCCACTCAACTGAACGACTTGATTGGTGTAGTGTTAGCTAGCTACATAGTTGTCTTTGCTGTCTTCGTATCCAAGATAATTGTGTAGTTAGAGTGTGTAGTTTTAGAGTGATTATCTTAATTTACCGAGGTTAGCTAGCCAGCTATTCGTCGTCCTTAACGTAACAGAACTTCCGCACTCAACAATCCGATCGCATTTAAACCGCTCCACAGGTAGTATCACATTTTTCATTTCATTACAATACAACGGCTTGATTTGTTTGATCGTAGCTAGCTACATAGCTAGCTACATAGCCGTCTTTGTATCAAAGATAATTGTGTAGTCTTGAGCGATTTCCTAGGTTAGCTAGCCAGCTATTGTCGTTCTTTTAACGCAACGTAACGTAAATCAACACTGCTAGCTAGCCAGCTAGCCCGAATAGCAGCACAGTAGCACAGTAGAAACCATTACACTCAACGGAACGACTTGATTAGTGTAGTGTCAACAACGCAGACACTGCCAGCTAGCCTACATAGTCAACAACGCAGCCTCTGCCAGCTAGCCTACTTCAGCAGTACTGTATCATTTTAATCATTTTAGTCAATAAGATTCTTGCTACGTAAGCTTAACTTTCTGAACACTCGAGACGTGTAGTCCACTTGTCATTCAATCTCCTTTGCATTAGCGTAGCCTCTTGTGTAGCCTGTCAACTATGTGTCTGTCTATCCCTGTTCTCTCCTCTCTGCACAGACCATACAAACGCTCCACACCCCGTGGCCGCGGCCACCCTAATCTGGTGGTCCCAGCGCGCACGACCCACGTGGAGTTCCAGGTCTCCGGTAGCCTCTGGAACTGCCGATCTGCGGCCAACAAGGCAGAGTTCATCTCAGCCTATGCCTCCCTCCAGTCCCTCGACTTCTTGGCAGTGACGGAAACATGGATCACCACAGACAACACTGCTACTCCTACTGCTCTCTCTTCGTCTGCCCACGTGTTCTCGCACACCCCGAGAGCTTCTGGTCAGCGGGGTGGTGGCACCGGGATCCTCATCTCTCCCAAGTGGTCATTCTCTCTTTCTCCCCTTACCCATCTGTCTATCGCCTCCTTTGAATTCCATGCTGTCACAGTTACCAGCCCTTTCAAGCTTAACATCCTTATCATTTATCGCCCTCCAGGTTCCCTCGGAGAGTTCATCAATGAGCTTGATGCCTTGATAAGCTCCTTTCCTGAGGACGGCTCACCTCTCACAGTTCTGGGCGACTTTAACCTCCCCACGTCTACCTTTGACTCATTCCTCTCTGCCTCCTTCTTTCCACTCCTCTCCTCTTTTGACCTCACCCTCTCACCTTCCCCCCTACTCACAAGGCAGGAAATACGCTCGACCTCATCTTTACTAGATGCTGTTCTTCCACTAACCTCATTGCAACTCCCCTCCAAGTCTCCGACCACTACCTTGTATCCTTCTCCCTCTCGCTCTCATCCAACACTTCCCACACTGCCCCTACTCGGATGGTATCGCGCCGTCCCAACCTTCGCTCTCTCTCCCCCCGCTACTCTCTCCTCTTCCATCCTATCATCTCTTCCCTCTGCTCAAACCTTCTCCAACCTATCTCCTGATTCTGCCTCCTCAACCCTCCTCTCCTCCCTTTCTGCATCCTTTGACTCTCTATGTCCCCTATCCTCCAGGCCGGCTCGGTCCTCCCCTCCCGCTCCGTGGCTCAACGACTCATTGCGAGCTCACAGAACAGGGCTCCGGGCAGCCGAGCGGAAATGGAGGAAAACTCGCCTCCCTGCGGACCTGACATCCTTTCACTCCCTCCTCTCTACATTTTCCTCTTCTCTCTCTGCTGCTAAAGCCACTTTCTACCACTCTAAATTCCAAGCATCTGCCTCTAACCCTAGGAAGCTCTTTGCAACCTTCTCCTCCCTCCTGAATCCTCCTCCCCCTCCCCCTCCTCCCTCTCTGCAGATGACTTCGTCAACCATTTTGAAAAGAAGGTCGACGACATCCGATCCTCGTTTGTTAAGTCAAACGACACCGCTGGTTCTGCTCACACTGCCCTACCCTGCGCTCTGACCTCTTTCTCCCCCCTCTCTCCAGATGAAATCTCGCGTCTTGTGACGGCCGGCCGCCCAACAACCTGCCCGCTTGACCCTATCCCCTCCTCTCTTCTCCAGACCATTTCCGGAGACCTTCTCCCCTACCTCACCTCGCTCATCAACTCATCCCTGACCGCTGGCTACGTCCCTTCCGTCTTCAAGAGAGCGAGAGTTGCACCCCTTCTGAAAAAACCTACACTCGATCCCTCCGATGTCAACAACTACAGACCAGTATCCCTTCTTTCTTTTCTCTCCAAAACTCTTGAACGTGCCGTCCTTGGCCAGCTCTCCCGCTATCTCTCTCAGAATGACCTTCTTGATCCAAATCAGTCAGGTTTCAAGACTAGTCATTCAACTGAGACTGCTCTTCTCTGTATCACGGAGGCGCTCCGCACTGCTAAAGCTAACTCTCTCTCCTCTGCTCTCATCCTTCTAGACCTATCGGCTGCCTTCGATACTGTCAACCATCAGATCCTCCTCTCCACCCTCTCCGAGTTGGGCATCTCCGGCGCGGCCCACGCTTGGATTGCGTCCTACCTGACAGGTCGCTCCTACCAGGTGGCGTGGCGAGAATCCGTCTCCACACCACGTGCTCTCACCACTGGTGTCCCCCAGGGCTCTGTTCTAGGCCCTCTCCTATTCTCGCTATGCACCAAGTCACTTGGCTCTGTCATAACCTCACATGGTCTCTCCTATCATTGCTATGCAGACGACACACAATTAATCTTCTCCTTTCCCCCTTCTGATGATCAGGTGGCGAATCGCATCTCTGCATGTCTGGCAGACATATCAGTGTGGATGATGGATCACCACCTCAAGCTGAACCTCGGCAAGACGGAGCTGCTCTTCCTCCCGGGGAAGGACTGCCCATTCCATGATCTCGCCATCACGGTTGACAACTCCATTGTGTCCTCCTCCCAGAGCGCTAAGAACCTTGGCGTGATCCTGGACAACACCCTGTCGTTCTCAACTAACATCAAGGCGGTGGCCCGTTCCTGTAGGTTCATGCTCTACAACATCCGCAGAGTACGACCCTGCCTCACACAGGAAGCGGCGCAGGTCCTAATCCAGGCACTTGTCATCTCCCGTCTGGATTACTGCAACTCGCTGTTGGCTGGGCTCCCTGCCTGTGCCATTAAACCCCTACAACTCATCCAGAACGCCGCAGCCCGTCTGGTGTTCAACCTTCCCAAGTTCTCTCACGTCACCCCGCTCCTCCGCTCTCTCCACTGGCTTCCAGTTGAAGCTCGCATCCGCTACAAGACCATGGTGCTTGCCTACGGAGCTGTGAGGGGAACGGCACCTCAGTACCTCCAGGCTCTGATCAGGCCCTACACCCAAACAAGGGCACTG